>NC_057732.1:23999379-24021193 GCF_004010195.1 Chiloscyllium plagiosum
CCCTGGAATTGGCAGTGAGGCATTGGCTGCAACAATGGTGGTAGGCCCAGAGCAGAAACCTCACAGATGTACTAGAGGTGTGTTTGGGGCCCTGTCCAATGAAAATAAACTCTATTTAAGTCCTTGATTTTTCTTCTTTTGTACATTTAAATGGCACTGGATTGTGGCAACAGAACACTCATCACTGTATTTGTCCAGATTAAGCTTCATCTGTGATCTATCCAAGTCACAGCCTATCCATATCTTGCTGTATCCTCTGGCAATCCTCCTTGCTAGCCACTGCTCCCCACTCTTTGTGTCTTCTGCAAACTTACTAATCAAACTTACAAACCACTTACATTCTCCTCCAAATCATTTTGATGGAAAAAGAGATTGAGAAGGGATGTTGCATTACATAATGAATCTGAAAGAACAAATCATAGAATCATAAATGGTGAAAATGAGTTATCTCCATCTAATCTAATGCTGTCACACACCGTCAGCTGCATCTGTTTGGGAACCTGAAATTAGACCAGTCACAAGACACTAAAGTGAGCTGGGGCAGCTCATGTGTTATGATGGAGGTGTCTCTCCCTCTGAGCCAGGGGTCCCAGGGTTCATAGTCCCACCTTCTCCAGAGGTGTGTCATGACATGACAGAAGCAGATTGATTGCAAAATATTTAAAGTGATCTGGAAGGAGGAGAGAGGGAACTACAATCATTTGGACCAGATTTCTGAAGCACACAGCCTTCCAACATCTTTAGAAGGAATGCAGGAATTGCAATGTCCACAGCAACAATGGGAGGATTTCCTTTCTTATTGTTTTACTTTGTGTGCTGGAAGTTAAACCTGTTGGGAGAATCATAGGAAACTGCAATAAATAAATGACTTAGGGTCATGTTGGATGGTGCAGAAGCAAACTGGAGGTGGGCAAGGGCATCAATTAATGCCTAGTATGTGACCTGAGATATCTCAAGCTTCCCAACTTTTGTACTTGGTCCTGAGAATGCATAGGGAATCGAGGCTGCTTGGGTGAAAGAAAGCATCCGGATGACCTGACCCCAGATATCAGACCCTCCCTTGGGATGTGGTACCCCAATATGTGAGGCATCTTAGGGAAATTCTCTCCGTACCCTAACGGGGCCTGCTCCAAGTCTATTGGTACCTTTTGTGAAGGGGGGGCTGGCACATTAGAGGATCTCTTGGGCTTGTTCCTGGACTTGGCCAAAGGCCATCAACAGGTCTAGACAATAGGTCATGGAGGGGATTACTGAACCTGATTATCTGCCCCTGTTTTGTGCTTACATCTGCTCTTGGGTATCAATTTAAAGGGAACATGCAGTATCCACAGTAGAGGCTTTTAGGGACTAGAAGGGCAGCAGAGGGGCTAGAGAGCAGCACCAGCATAGATAATAGCATCCTGATTTGATTATAGTTAGTTTCTGTCCTAGTTCCATAAAGTTCCATTGAACATTTGATTTTGTTTTTGTTACAGTACCCAACCAGGGGCTGTCTAACCTGATTCAACTTTTGTTTTAAAATGATCTGAAAGGAGGACAAGTACTGTACTCGAAATGGCAATCCACCAGTGATTGCTACCCAAAGCAAGTTTTAAGCATTTGAAGGTAAAAATGAAAGTGGAGAGGTTTTGAAAGGGAACTCCAACTCTTTAGGAATTGATAGCTGAGTGCTACGAATGATGGAGTGATCAAAATTAGAAATGATCAAAAGGGTGGAATTAACCTTTATCCAAAAGGGAATAAATTTTACAGTAGGGAAGTCTTGTTAAGATGATACAAGGCAACGGTTCAACTGTTTTAGATCACTTATCTAAGGAAATATATATTTATATTTGGACGCAGTCAGGCGAAGGTTGACTTGGTTGATCCCAGGCATGAAGAGAGTTTCTTATGCAGTGAGGTTGAGTAAGGTTGGAGTATTTATTGGAGTTGAGAATAATGAGAGGGGACCATAATTAGATATATGGGATTCTTTGGTGACTTGATAGTGTAATGTTCAGAGCTTATTTCTCCTAGTGGTAGAATCAATGACCAGAGGGCATAATTTTAAGATTAGGAGTCACCCATTTGAGACAAAAAAATGATGAAAAATGTCCTGATTGTAATCTGTGGAATTCCTGACAACAGAGACCTATAAGGACTGTGTTGTTGAGTATATTCAAGGCTAAGACAAACAAACATTTAACCAGCAAAGAAATTAAGGAATATGGGCAAAAAGGCAGAAAATTGGAGTTAAGGATTATCAGTTTGGCTGTTATCTCATTGAATGGCAAAGTAGAATCAATGGCCTCTTTCTGTCCCTTTGCCTTATGTCCTCATGGGGGAGAATTAATATTTCAAGCAGCTATAAAAAGAAATTGGAGGACAAGCAGGAGTTTGGAAGAACACAGCAGAGGTGAAGAAATCAACGTTTTGGGTGTAATCCTTCCTCAGGACTGGGGGTGAGTGTAAGGGGAGCTGCAGATAAAGAGGGATGGGGGAGGGGTTTTTGAGAAGTTAAGTCCTCTGCGGTGTAGGCTGCCCAGGCAGAAGAGGAGGTGTTGTCTCTCCAATTTGTGGATCTGATTCGCTGTGGCAATGGAGGAGGCCAAGGATGGTCATGTGCGAAAGGAAGTGGTTGGGGGAATTAAAATGAGCGGTGACTGGGAGGTCCGGCTGGCCCATGCAGATCAGACTGCGATGCTCGGTGAACCGTTCCCTAAGTTTACATTCGGTCGCCCCGATGTAGAGGAGACCACATTGGGAGCACCTGATGCAGTAAACTAGGTTGGAGGAGAGGCAGCTGTACTCACCTGGAAGGAGAGTTTGGGGCCCTGGATGGAGGGGAGTGAGGTTATGTGCTGGCGGTTTTGCATTTGGGAGAGGCAAAGCCATGGAGGGTTTTGGCAACAAGGATGAAGATTTTAAAATCAAAATGTTTTCAAATCAAGAGTCAAATAGGTCAGTGAGCAAATCTCTAAAAGCTCAAAATAGTGTCTTCAAGGAGGAAAGAGAAGACCTATATACTGAGTGAATTTCTGAACATAATTTTTTTTTTCTCATTTCAAGAGTCCGTTAAATATAGTTTCTCAACTGGAATAAGTAGAGCGACCTCTGAAATGTTTTGTTTTCTGAAGTAAGGTGTTCAGATAGTCTGAAGCCCAGTCTACATTGCCCATCTCTGGTGAAATGTGATTTTAAATTCTTCACTGCTTAATTCAACATGATGTTATCATTTTTCACCAAGGACCCACACATTGATGTCATTCTCTGAAATCCAATGTGAGGTGATTATTCTTCTATGAGCAGCAAGGAATCCTATGCAAAGGACAGAACTCCAGCCATTGTGGAGAAGGTGGGAGAAAGACTAAGTACAATACGAACAATTAAGTAGATAAAGGAGAAAAGTTAGTGTGTGTGTGTCACAGTATTAACTGTACAATTTCCCCACAGTGCAAGTTCTCCAGCCAAATCTAGCTGTATAATTGGTATTAATTGCTTGCATGCAGATGCTGGATTATAACTCATTTACTAGTGCAGTTGCATTTCAATGGTCTTAACATTACTTTCCTGATTGTAAGATAAGGCAGTACATAACATGAACTAGCAGACTACATTGTAAGCTGGTTCTGAAGCTTTGGAATCTTCTTCCATTTGAAGAGGTAATGCTCCAAATATTGCGTATTATACATTTACAAGGTGTTGGGGTGTTCAAACTGGAGACCCCTCTCAAGCAGATGACTAGAGGACAGATGTATGCCTTTATTCCACTCTGTAGATGCCTGAGATTTCAGTGTTCTGGTGTTTTCATATAGTATATTTGCTGGATCATAAGACACAAAGAGCAGAGTATGTGACCCATCAGGATTTGCAAAAGGAGCACTATGAAAGAATTTGTGTGTAAACTCCAGACCATGTAACGCACAACAATTTTAGGGAGTTATTGTTCCAGAAATAAAGTGCATTCATGGTCCAGTAAATAATTCAAAATAACATTACATCTCAGCATAATTTATTTACATCAACATGGATGGGAATAATGAATCTTCGTGATCTAATATTAATTGTGGAGAGAGCCCATTATAAGCATATCTCTATAGTCTTCCACAATGTCTCAACAGGACTGAAGGCCAATGTAAGACTTGGGTTTCTGAAATTAGTGACAAGTACAGTTATTGAGGTACAGTCAATCTATTGTGAATTTCTCTGTGCCATTTTATATGTTGGTGGGTGGGAATCATTAGAAGCCATGTTGCCGAGTTACAGTATGGCCAAATGAGACAGTCAATGGACCAGCTGGCTTTTTATATATTTCTAATATATTGAAAGAACAATTACACAGGGCTTAACAATCTTCACAGCTGTGCAGAAATCTGCTCCAACTCCAAACACTTGGCCTGCCAAAGGTATGTCTAGAAGCATGTCTAGGAGATGAGACCTCTGTGTCACAGGAAAACCCACCATAAACAATCAATCCAGGTGCAAAATCATCCCACCACCCTCCATCTTACACCTTCATTGCATTGGATACAAAAGCTCAGATGGTTGCAGTTTCATTAAATAATATTGTGAGGAATTTAGAAGACCTGAAGTAACTGCCATGTTCAATCATTCTGTTGTCATTTTCCATCGGAAAGTGATGAAGGCAACTATTCTTTTGAACAATATATCAGTGATCTGCTTGATTCACTATGAACCTGTTGGTTTACTAATGATTATGTCCCAAGGTAACCTGGAAGGAGATAAAAGCGTAAAAATTATCATTATCTTTGCAACCACTGACACTGACTGTCTTTTTTGAGTACATTGTTTGCATCTAGATTCCAACAAATTGCATAATTCACAAATTGCATTCCTTGGAATTTTGTACCTATATCAGATAATCTCAAGTATCTCTGTTTGTGCCTGGATACATAGTTCCCTCTGATATCAAAAACCTGCCTCACCCATATCATTTCATCTACTCCTTCTATCTCCAGAGCTCAAGCAACATTTATTTTAGGAATTTTGATTGCAGTACTGAATCCAGTAGCCCACCTTTAAATGCTGACTTCCTTACAGTGAATACCATCTTGAGTTTTCTTCAATCATTTTGTAGGGCAAGCTGAGCATACAGTATCTTTCCAGTGATAAACTATCAAATCAAGTAACTGAAATGTAAAAGCAATTTTAATCAATTTTACATTTATAAATGATACTTTCATGACCATTTGAGGATGAGTGAGATGCCTCCTTTATTCTTACACCCCATGTTTGATTGTAGCAGAGGTTCACATTTTACAAAAATGCTAATATATTGCCAATTCAGTGTGCCTTACTCATTTATAATCTGACTGTGAAAGAGCTAAACCAGATAGTCAGAGTTAAACACTCATATTAAATACATTTTAAAATGTTGAAATAATGCAGAAACACAGATATAGATGAAACATGTAAAAGAAGACACGAGTTAGAGTACAGGAGACATGATTTTGACCAAATTAGGATTCAATATGAAAAAGTAGATAAATAAGAATTGACTAGTTGGAGATCCAAAGAGTAGTTCTTAGCCGAAGGGTTTTTTTTTTAAGTTTCAGTTGCTGTGTACCTCTTTCTATAAATGCTGCAATGGGAGATTGAAGTCTTTCTGCAAAGCACTCTGTTTGCCTGCAGGAATGTAGATACCAACAAATGTAGCAAACAGGGTGCCATCTTCAATGGAAGGAAGAGAGAAGGAACAGCTCTTCCTTAACGTCACCAATATTATCAGTTCAAGTCCAAGTATACACAAAACCAGGTTGATGACATGCCATTCAAAGTTCAAAAATTTCCTATATACTCCAAAAGCTGGTTCTTATTAATTCATAATCTGATTTCAACCATGAGCGAGACAATTAAATTTGAATGTCCTGTTTTTGACTGTTGAATTACAGGTGTTTGACTCAATTTGTCAGCAACAGAAATAGAATTTTGCACATTGCTCAAGGGTATTAAAGTATTCATGGACCCGGCATCTCCATCCCAATTGCATGGATTTGAAGCCATTTTAACCTGAATCCCGATCCCTTTGTTTCTGCAAAATGTCTTCCTTTCAGCTGAAACTTTCTTTATTAAAAAAAAATCCAATACATTAGTCCAGTTGGTGAAACTAAGAACTCATTTGATTTGGCACACTCACATTCCTTTATCCGGGTTACTATTTATGGAATTGATGAAACCTGGAAGAATTTGATGCAAACTTATTAATTGTTAAGGTAATGTCACCAATGCATGGTGTTTGCAGAACAGCATGTCTAATTTTGTCACTAATTTCAAAAACTGGGCAAATTCAGTGAAAGGTTTGTTTCATGATTTTCTCTTTTGAATGATTGTACAACAGGCATAAAATGCATAAAACACTAAGGCACGAGAACTGACATGGTATCGTGTTATTAGCACTGAATACAAAACTTAATAAATGTTTCCGTCAATAGCACTAGCATTTCTCACTGAGTTAAAACAACATTTATAGTGAGACGCAAAACATAATGCAATATGAATTAACAAACAGCCACAGAAATGATTGAATATTAATGACTATGAAATACCATATTTGCATTAATTTAAGTCTAATTAGTATATTTAAGCATCTGAAACAGATCTTAATTATACAGGAAGCTGAATTTTAATTAAGGTCAGTTTAACAATTAAAGTTCTGAAATTAACTTTATAAAATTCCTTTAATTAAAGATGTTTGCCTGCTAATTATTATGAAGACGTAAAAAAAATCACTAACCACTTTGCATTACAAAATTAATTGTTATTAGGTGAGTGATTTAAAGTTAGATTTTGGGAATGAGTCAAGTTAATTGGATATCACCGAATTTCCTGGAGGAGGAGAAGCCTATCCAGTCCATTGACCATGTGCTGGTTCTTGTACTGCTGATCCCCTGCCTTTCCTCCCCATATCCCTGTGCACCATTTCTATCCAAGTAGTTGTCCATTGTCCTCTGGAATGTCTTGGTTAAATTATATGTTGCTGTACTGAAAGAATATAATGATTGATTGGCTTATTCTTGAAACCAAAATTAATGCTTGATACTATTTCACCTACCCTGCCTGATGGTCACTGTTCTTGTCCTCCTGGATTTTCTGAGAAAATGAAGATGAAGCACAGGGAGACAAGGTTTGCTTAACAAAAAACAATAAGTACAAGAAATTGTCTGGGGTTCACAACAATTTACTCTAGAATTCAGTCACAAATCATATCTGACATAAATATGTTATTATTCTTCAGTTCTAGTTTGAGATTGCTGTTTGCTTAAAACTGATCGAAACAATGGACTAAAATTAGCTGTTGCCCCTGATTGGCCTTATCTTTAAGCAGGGAGAGTCGGGAGCTGTACCAGAGCCCTGTTCAAGCAACTGCCAATTTATTGAATTATTTTATGACCAAAGAACACAGCCTTTCCCTAACATTAAACAAAAATAATGGTTAGCAGGTTTTTAGTCAGTCTGCAGGACTACCTGGGATTCATGACACCTTCACAGCTATGGTTACATTTATCGTACTCTTTGTGGCATATTCAGCCAAATAAACTATTTCAGTTTTATACTCAAATGCAATTTCTTGCATAGTTGAAGCTCTTTTGTATTTATACAGTTGTGGTGAATAAAAAGCTTCTGACTTTATTTTACATGCATATACAGGGAGATGCACACGGTAAAAATGCACCAAGGTCTCTCACCAAAACACAGTCAGCATGACAACTTATGGTCTTAATTCTACCATTTTGTTACAATGTTTTTTGTAGTTTTCTTGTCATTGACTATCTTAGCACATGTATCACATATTGCTACCAATAAATGTCCTGCACATGTCTGATTCATGTTCTCGTTAGTCCCAGGATGTTTGAGATCACTATAAGCCTAATGATGTCTCCTACTTATTCCCTATAACATTGACACTTTGATTCAAGCTGTGAAATTCATTCAATTTTGCAGATTTACATTCGTAGCTGGTTTCCCATATAATTGGCTATATCATGCCTACGTTATTGGCTATGTTTCCCATCTTGCTAGGTGAAAGTGCCAATTGAATATTAATCTTAATCAATAGTCTCACTCCAGAACATCTACTTAATATAATCTGTTTTAATGTGGATCAGTTTCCAATTGCCATTACTCAAAATTCAGTACAGCAATGCACAGTAAGACAAATCGCAGAAAGACTTATCGGCCATGCAGACAAAACAATTGAGGAACACTCTTGCAATGCACTCCCTTGTGGAAGACAGCAGGAAGACTACTCAGTCATTATCACAATTGAATGTGTCTCCCTTCTTGAAATAATTATGATCATATTATCACTGAAATCTGCTGGCATACACTCCTTTTCTCAAGTGAGGGAACAGTAATTGTGAAGCATCGCAGTATTTCTGCAATGTTTCAGAATTTTGGCAGGGATCCTAGGGCCTTGTTATTTTTTAACTTTGCTCTAGACTAAGAGTGAGCCAGTCAGGAATTAGAGGAAAGGTGTTGAGAACCTTTGAGATTAAGGAAGAGTCTTGGTCGAGAAATTCTTATTGTCCTGGATGATTTCCCCTCTATGTTTGGCTCTCAGTGGATGACCCTTGAGTGCTTGGGCCTTAGGCCATCTTGACTGTCCTGAATAAATCATAAATGTTGCTGATGTCAGTGACGTGCTGCTGACTATCCTGTGAGGTGATGGCCTAGTGGTATTACAGATATTCTGTTAATCCAAAGATTCAGGGACTGTTCTGTGGACCTGGGTTTGAATCCCATGATGGCAGATGATGGAATTTGAGTTCAATAAACATCTGCAAGTAAGGGCCTTATGGTGACTATAAAACAATTATTGATTGTCATCTGATTTAGTAATGTCTTCAGGGAAGGAAACTGCTGCCTTTACCAGGGTCTGATCAAATGTGATTCTACATCCACAGCTATGTGATTAATTCTTTACTACCTCCAGGAAATTAATGATAGGCAATAAATGTGGGCCTTGTCAGTGACATCCACATCCTGTGAATGTATTTTTAAAAAATTGTTCTTTATGTCACAGCTTTTAAACTGTGATACTGTTTCTAGCTGTAGAAAGCTTTGTACTTACACTCGACTATAACATGAATCTCTTGCTCATTTTCATTAAAGCCAGTCATGACCAAGACTAAGGTAAACTTTGCTATTTGTTGTGTTGGTCTTCAAAGTCAACCGTATGACTGGAGGTTGAGAATTTGGCAGCAACTGAGAGGAGCCACCTCGTTAGGAAATTTGAATCCTTTGATATTAATTTTCTTGCAGTACTGTGTGGTGTCTCCAGTGTTTCAGGATCAGTTGTTGAATGTGAGAGAACAGTTTAGGCAGTGATTGGTCCGACAGTTGTCAGTATCTTTCACAATCCAGGTAATGGGGACAGCAAATGCAAGTGTTTGGATCATGTACATCACCATGAGGTCTCCTGTCTATCTCACTGGTGAAAGAAGGTGCTATGACAAGGTCATGAGGCATAATCTGTTGGAATAGTCATTTCCTCATCCTTCCTTGGCTACCATACTCTTCCAGAAAATCATATCTCTCCCAAGACTGGCTTTGAAATCTCTAAAGAGAATCAGTCTGGAGCTTGAGCTAGGGACTGTTTCAATTCTATGCAATGTTTCTGCTTTCTTTGGCTGTTGCCTCAACCATAGGACTGAGGCATTGATCGACAGTGGCATGTAGATTGCTCATTTGAATGAACCAGGCAGTCATGAGCTTTGACTATTTTTGACAATGAAGGCCATCCCCTTAATGGTATTGTTTCTTGTCTAGTAGTGCCTTCCAAAAAGAAAGTGTACATGCCACCTTGCTCTTCCAGTTGGCCTTCATCTGCATGTTATGCTGCATTTAGAGTCATACAGCATGGAAAGAGGTCTTTCGGCTGAATTTGTCCATGCCAACCAGGTTTGCTAAACTGAACTAGTCCCAATTGCCAATGTTTGGCCTATATCCCTCCAAACCTTTCCTATTTATGTATCTATCCAATTGCCATTTAAATGTTGTAATTACACTCGCCTCTACCATTTCCTTTTGCAGTTTGTTCCATGTACGCATCGCCAGTGTGTAAAAAAAGTTGTTCCTTGGGTCCCTTTTAAATGCTTCCCTTCTCACCTTCAATCGATGTTCTCTAGTTTTGGACTTCCCTCGTCTGGGGAAAAGAATTTGGCTATTCATCTTATCTATACCCCTCATGACTTTATAAACTTCTTGTAAAATGAAAGGTTACCCCTCAGCCTCCTATGCTGCAGGGAAAAAAGATACAAGCCTATCCAGGTTCTCCTTATAACTCATTCTTCTTGTCTTGGTAACATCCTTGTAAATCTTTTCTGCACACTTTCCAGTTTACTAACATCTTTCCAACAGCAGGGCGACAAGAATTGTACACAGTACTCCAAAAATGGCCTTACCAATGTCTCATGCACCTGTAACATGATGCCCCAACTCGCGTATTTGATGCTCTGACAAATGAAGACAAGCATGCCAAATGCCTTTTGCAACACCCTGTCTGCTTCTGACACTTAGGGCAGCAATATGGATGTCAAGGTGTTGCAGCTCCTGAGCTGAGAGGGCATTATAATGTTTAGATCTTTTATTATTCGGTCCTTCACGAAGGTCCTGACATTTTATAACATGCATTCTGATGATAGGAAGATGCTTAGGTCTGCATTTTTTGTTTTGCCATTCCATGATAATTGTGCACTGAAATCCCAATAATTTTGAGAATAGACCCTTGCTCTAAATGGAAGGAGTTCCAAGATGGTTGGAGGCTTGGTTCCGTTGTGAAACATTAATATAATCTCCTAACATTATCAGGTGTGTGTCTAACCTGTGACCAGGATGAATAGCCTGAAGTTGAGTATTTAGGAGCCAGTCAATGGTTTGGTGTTGAGGGAAGGAGCTGAGAGAGTTTTCCAATTTTGCAAAAGGTCAAGAAGATAGAGGCAGAAATTGGGTCATTTATTTTAGACAGTGTAGTATGTTGCATGCAAAATGCTACATCTAATTTGCACAACACAAGGTCACATAAATAGCAAGTCAATAATGATTAGACAATCAGTTTTGGAGGTTGTTTAAAGGTTATGTATTGGCTAGGACATCAGGGGACAATGCTGCTCATTTTTGAAAAAGGTGGTGGGGGAATCTTTGACAGCCAAATAAAGGAGCAGACAGGGTTCATGTTTAATATCTAATCAATTAGCCAGAAGCAGAAGTACGAGTGCAACACTTCCCTCCATTGGCTCTGCAGCACAAGCCAAGATTTTGTTCTTGATTCTCTTTAGTTAACAACTGAAAGGCAGATACTACACCTGCTCCCCCATTTATTAGTGACCGCTTTAAAAAAATTCACTACAAGCAACATCATTTAATCACATCTTAATGGCAATTAAGGTAATTTATACTCCTCCTTCTGATTAACATTTCTACTGATGAAAGTGCTAACAACTATTTGATCAGCTAATACAGGATATTATTGCATTTACCATGTTGTAAAGCAAGCCTTGTTTGCAAATTTTACTTTCTGGGAGCACAACATTAACTGCATGAAGGGATTGCTTTGACCTGAAATTATTATATGCTGTATAGTCCTGTTGATGTGAAATTCAAAACAAAATTGCTAACAAATCTCAATATTTATTGAAGAAAAATATTGACAGATGGCAATGCACTAGGAAACCAAAAAGAGTATTGATTCTCATCCAAAACGTGCCTTACAAGATCTGTTGTGTCTCATGTCTGTTCTTGCTTGGGCTACCGTATAAGGCTGTCTCATGGTGTGAAGGAAGGTTTCATAAGGAAAATCTGAACTTGACCAGTATGGCCCAGATATATTGATCTTCTAACTGATCTGCCATATGTTTGAGGAAATTCTATGGTACAGCCTCTTTCACTTATTTTTAAGAAAAGACACAGTGACAAGGATCTTTTAGGAAAGAAACATCAGGGAATGGGGTACATAGGATCCAAATAATTGAAAAAGTTTGAAATATACATGGGGAGAAAATATTTGGCTCTCACAATGCATGTTGTTAGTAGAAATGTATTTTCCAGTGCCAATTGTATGATGTCAGAGGACCCTGACCTCATTAGTACCATGAAAAAGAATCTATTCCTAAATCACACCAGCTGATTGTTTACATTAACATGGTGCCAGGTTCTAAACTAAATACAGTCCAAAGCTGGAATGTTGAATGTTTGTGCCAGTTTCTCTCTGGAATAATTACTCTGAAACAACAGATTTTCTTCAACAGTTATATCCAAACTATTAAATGCCCTCTGTCTTTTTAACTTGTCAACTGTTCTCAATTTGAATGGAAGAAAGATTTAATTCCAAGGATCTTATAAGACTGATTTGCAGCCACATTAACAAATTCACTTTGGCATCCAAAAACAATACAAATTTCAGTTGAAGGCAAAATTGGCTCAGTGTTTTAATGTTTCACGAATGATAATAATGAATTTAAAGAACACTGAGAAATTACTTGAGCAGGGGTGCTGCTGTGATTTTCTTTTACATTGAAAGGAACTTAGCTGGAAATTTATTTGGGAAATCAGCTAATTTCATTCAGTAGAATAACAGCATGTAAATATCTGTCAAATAGTGTCAACTATCCCTTGATACAGGATATATATCTTTGAAAGTGATCACTGTTCAATCCAGTTAATTCTACAGCATCCTGAAGTTGCCTGGTCTTCTATGGGATGGACTGATCTTAATTTAGCCTGTTTTTTTTAACATTATGCAGCAGTTCCTTGAATTTTACAGCATAAACAGAAATGCTCTGATTGATTTTTGGAACTGACTTCGCACTTTTAGTCACAGAAGAGAAAGTTACGGAAACTCTCACTGGTTTACTACAGAAAGTTTAACCAAAAATGCACACAGAACCATATGGAGAGGTCTTGAATGCTGACTATTACCAAATGTTACAGCTTAGACATTTTAGAATTTTACACCCTTTCATCTGTTTAGTTCGCGTGTCAATTGGCTGCTAGTTTACTTTTCTTTTTATTCCCTCCTCCTCTTGGCTAACTATGAAGCTGATTGCTCTGGTTCCTTCACCAGATCATATTCTTTAAATGAATGTTGGTAAGTTATTTGACTGTGGAGATCCAATCCTGTCCTGATCCAAAATTTGAACATTCTAGCTGAGGTCACGGAATGAGAGGGGATCTGATTGAAAAGCATAAAATTTTAACAGGACGATATAGACTAGATGCAGGGAGAATGTTCCTTCTCACTCAGGAGTCAGGACAAAGGATCACAATCTCAGGATACAGGGTAGATCATGTAGGACTGAGATGAAGAAACATCTTTTTCACTTAGAGGGTGGACAAGTTCCTTAGGGTAGTATCCTGTGCCAAACCATTTTTAGCTGCTTAATCAATGACCTTCCTTTCATCATAAGGTCTGAAATGAGGATGTTTGCCAATGATTGCACAATGTTCAGCACCATTTATGACTCCTCCGACACTGAAGCAGTCCATGCCCAAATGCAACAGGTTCTGAACAATATTCAGGCTTGGGATGATAAGTGACAAGTAACATTAATACCACACAAATTCCAGGCTATCACAAATAAGAGACAAGTAACATTAATGCCACGCAAATTCCAGGCTATCACAAATAAGAGACAATCTAACCACCACCCCTTGACATTCAATTATGTTACCACCAATGAATCCACCATTATCAACATCCTGGGAGTTATTATTGATCAGAAACCTAAGTGGACTCACTACATAAATGCACTAGCTACAACAGCAGGTCTGAGGCTGGGAATACTGCGGCGAGTAACTTAACTCCTGACTCTTGAAAATCTGTCCACAAGGCACAAGTCAGGAGTGTGAGAAAATACTCCCCACTTGCCTGGATGTTGCATCTCCAACAACATTCAAGAAGCTTGACACCACCCAGGACAAAGCAGCCCGCTTGATTGGCACTACATCCACAAGCATCCACTCCCTCTACCGGTGATGTTCAGTAGTAGCAATGTGTCCAATCTACAAGATGCACTGCAGAAATTCACCAAGGATCTTCTGACAGCACCTTCCAAGCATGCGACGACTTCCATCTAAAAGAACAAAGGCAGCAGATACATGGGAACACCACCACATTCAAGTTCCCCTCCAATCACTCACCATCCTGACTTGGAAATGTATCACCATTCCTTCACTGTCGCTGGGTCAAAATCCTGGAATTCCTCCCATCCCTCAATGGCATTATGGGTCAACCCACAGCAACTGGACTGCACTGGTTCAAGATGGCAGTTCATCACGGGCAACTTCTCAAGGGCAACTAGGGACGGCAATAAATCCTGACCAGGTAGCGATGCCCACACCCCACAAAAATGAATTTTAAAAGAAGTTGTGGAATTTACTACCACAATAGGCTATACAGGCCAATTACTAAATATGTCTGAGAAAGAGCTTCATAAAATTTGAAGTTAATGAAGGAATCAAGGGGAATGGAGAGAAAGCAGGAATTTTTCTTTGAGACAGAGGATCAGCCATGATCATTCCGAATGGTGTAGCAGGCTGGAATGGCCAAACTACTACCTCTTGTGACTAGTCTCTATACTTCTTTATTAAAGCATTCAACATGCACTTTAGTGACAAAAGAAATTTAGAGATAGAATGGGTGAGATTTAATCAGTGACCTTAGCATTTGGGAGAATCAATAAAAACATTTTTAATGGTTTTATTTCATCCAGCAAGCTGAATGAAACTTTGTGGAATGAATCAATTACAGACCACTTAGTATCAGTACAAGGAGTGAAAAATTATTAGATTTTCTTTAATCTAAGGAGGCTTTAATAATGGAACAGGTAAACCAATTCACTATGTACACAGAAATCACACCCCAAAATTGATCAGTACTATGAGGAAACATTAGTGATTTTTAATAAGACCATAAGACCATGACAAATAAAAACAAGAATATGCCATTTTGACCCTTGGACCTGCTCTGCCATTATATAGGAGCATGGCTGATCAGACATTCCTCACGGCTACTTTCCTACCTTTTCTGTTTAACGCTCAATTCTCTGGCTGATCAAGCATCTATATATCTCAGCTTTAAATATGCACAAGGACTCTGCCTCAACAGCTCTCTGCAGCAATGGGTTCCAAAGACTCTCAATCCTCTGAGCAAAGAAATTCCTTCTCATCCCCAGTTCTAAACATGCACCTCTTTATTCTGAGGCTGTTCTCTTGTCCTAGGATCTCTCATGAGGGGAAACATCCTCCCAGCATTTGCCCTGGCAAGCCCCTTAAGAACCCTATATGTTTCAAGATGACCTCTCATTCTTCTAAACTCCAGTAGGTAGAGCCCAATCTGTTTATCCTTGGATCATATGACAATCCCTTCATATTAGGGATCATCCTAATGAACTTTCTCTGATATGCCTCTATTGAAATATATTTTTTCCTTAAATAAGGAGACCAAAAATACCCACAATACTTCAGGTGTAGTCTCACCATCACCAGCAGTAAGACTTCCCGACTCATATACACCAACCCCTTTGAAATAAGAGCCATCATTCCATTAGCCTTTCTGCTTACCTGCTGAACCATTGGGTTAGCTTTCTATGTTTTGTGCATAAGTATCCCCAAGTCCCTTTGGGTTGCATTTTTTTTCCATTTAAGTAATATTCCATCCTTTGTTCACCCTTCCAAAATGAACAACTTCACATTTACCCCACATTATACTCCATTTGCCTTTTTTTTTTGTCCATTTATTTAACCTATTAATATCTCACTATGAACCATTTGTATATCTCCAACAAATCGCCATTCCAGCAATTTTTGTGTCAACTGTAAATTCAGCTACAGTGCATTCACATTCTTCCTCCAGGACATTAATATGTTTTGGGAACAGTTGTGGTCCTAACACTGATTCCTGTGAAAGTTCTCTGATCACGGGTCATCAAACCTGATAAAGAATCCTTTATCCTCACCTTGCTGTTTCCTGGCAATTCTCTATCCATGCCTATATACTGCCTCCAGCACTGTGGGCTCTTTTCTAATATCTTAACCTTGTGTGAGATACGTAGTCAAACACAGTCTTCTAACACAGTCGTGTGGTTAGGTTCTAAGATGGCATCACTATCCTCCTGAAAGCACCAAAAAAGGTGAGAATCAATATAATCCACTATATCTGATCTGCAAGATGTGGCTCAGAGAAGAATCACAAGGAGAATGAATGTCTAACAATGGGAGCTGAGGGTTGTAAGTGTAACCAATCAAGATACTTTGGAAAATATTGTGAGTTAACAGCACATTCATCACCTCAAAAACCAAGAAAAACATCTGGAAAAGTCGTCAAACATCTTTCAACTTGGTTTAGATCTTCCAGGATGTTGATCAGCTCAGTTGGCTGGAAAAAGTCCTAAAGACAGAGAAATCATGCAACAAGGAAATTTTTAAGAGATTAAAAATACAGCATAAAAAGGTGAATATGACTAACCTGTTCAACAGTGTCAAAACAGATTCTAAACCAATAATACATATATTGACGAATTGGAATACCTCATTGTTAAGCAGAAATGCCTATATTTATCTAATTGTCTTAGACAGAATTTAAGGCAAAGAATTTAAAAATTTGTGGGCGGCACGGTGGCACAGTGGTTAGCACTGCTGCTTCACAGCGCCAGAGACCCGGGTTCAGTTCCCGCCTCAGGTGACTGACTGTGTGGAGTTTGCACGTTCTCCCCGTGTCTGTGTGGGTTTCCTCCGGGTGCTCCGGTTTCCTCCCACAGTCCAAAGATGTGCAGGTCAGGTGGATTGGCCATGCTAAATTGCCCCTAGTGTTAGGTACGGGGTACATGTAGGGGTATGGGTGGGTTGCGCTTCGGCGGGTCGGTGTGGACTTGTTGGGCCGAAGGGCCTGTTTCCACACTGTAAGTAATCTAATCTGTAAGTAATCTAAAAACAGAATTTAAACTCAACACTGGGGCAGCCCCTAAGCAGATGCCAATGTGGGGAAGCAGCCCCGAAGAACGCTTACCTTGGAGCAGCTGAAAGCCATTGCGGAGCAGACTGGAGGCTTGGAGAAGAGTGGGGACAGCTGGGGACTGGGATCTGGAGCATGTGGTCTGACCACATGTGGAAGTCCCTGTGCTGAGCTAGTGTATTGTAATGTTTATCTGTGATTTGGTTATCTGGCTGTAATGTCAATCCTTCTAATTTTTCTTATTTCTATGAATCATTGTAAAGTAATGAAACAACTTTTCTTTTTTATTCCTCTTTTTGTATCTAAGATTTGTAGCTAGGTACTTGTACCTAAGATGGCGTCACAACAGGCGGACATCGTATAGGCTTTTCACTGTACTCCTGTACTTGAGTACACATGACAACAAAGGATATTCTAATTCTAATTGTTTCAATACTGGCAGATGAGTTATTGCGGTTAAAGTCTGTGAAACTCGGACCTCTAACATAAAACTCCAGAGTTTAAGAGGGGTAGATCTTAGGTACATTGTAAGTCAACTTGAAAATCAGTCACAAAGAATAAGTATCAGGGAAATATATATAGATATATATAGAGGAATCAGAATACCTCATTGTTAAGCAGAAATGCATATATTTATCCAACTGTCTTAGACAGAATAAATAAATACAATATATCAGAATGAAAATAGGAAGGAATTCCAGCAAGAACTTCCAAGGCTGTTCAAAGCTTTCAGAAAATAAAAGCAGCAGTCTCACACTACTTTGCAAAAAAATTGTTGTGCCCATCTGCTTTTACAGTTAGAAAATATCCTCAACCTTTGATAGCTCATATTGTTAGTGACAGACTGATTCAGTGGTGCTCAGAAGTAACTATTCCCAAAACAAATGGGGAAGTAAAATTGTGTGCGGTTCTCATTCAGTTGAGCAAAGGCATTAGAAGGGGAATTAATCCAATTCCATCTGTCAATGACAACTTGGCAAAAGTGGCAACCAGCAAATTTATTTTTACACAAAACTAAATGTCACTATTGGGTTCTAACCATAGTTTTACGGGACCATAATGTTGCTTTCTCATGAGAGAAAAGCACCTGGTGGTGGTCTTAATCTCAATGTCACTACACCTCAGGTGAGGGAAGAAGAGTCCTACACAGTAAACTAGTATGGAAATTGAACCCACACTTTTGGCTTCAATCCACATTGTAAACCCGCTGTCCAGCCAACTGAGCTAATCGACATCCTGAAAGGCCTAGTTCATAACCCTTAGACCAAGTTGAAATACTTTTGACTATTAGGACACTATTTGGGTAGTATTGTGACACCATTTAGAATTTCCATTGCTCTAGAGATTTTCCAAAGACCAATGTCTAAAATCAAAGATGGGAAACAGGGAGTCACTTATCTTATAAATAGCATCCTATCCATTCTTGGAGAAGAAGAAAAGCTACATTCTATAGCATAATCAACATTTTAACAGCAATAAGGGCAAACTTAGAAAAATTTGTGCAACTAGAAAAAAGGTGACAAGGGGGCACAAAGGTCAGACAATTCTGCCAGCAAGTGTGGTTGCAATATTGCCCAGCAGATCAATTGCTGAAAAGTTATCAAAAGCAGAAAAAGAGAGACTTGATAATAGTGGATGATTTATTAACATAACACCATAAAATTCTCATACCAAAATAGATACAAAGAGAAATGATACACAACTCCTCCTACATATCACAAATGGCAAGGCAAGAACACAATGAATCTAGTTGCTATAGTCTTACAAGACCATGGGGCTGCTCTGTCACTGGAGAGAAAGAACTGGTGGCAATATAACCTGAGGGCCACCAAATTTCAGGCAAGGTGAGAGAAGAAGAGTTTTTCATGGTACTCAGCTAAGATGGGGATTGAACCTGTGCTATTGGCATCACACTGCTTTTCAGCCCAACCATCCAGCCAACTGAGTTAAACCAACTGCTAGAGCACAACAATCAGCGTGATGGCCAAGCATTTAAAAACAAAACATACATGATCACATTTTGCTGTGCTAAATGTAGACTACAAGTGTCTGTAGAGCCAATGATTTCATCAAGATTCCTGGAAAGGACATAGAAAAGGTTAGCAACAGGTTTGTTTGACTTTAGAGGGAAGATATGTTCAGTCCTAGTCATCTGTTATTCAAGATTGATTGAAATGACAGGACTCCATTGCACCACACAAGACTCCGTGATCAAAACAGTAAATAAATTGTTGTGATAAAAACATTAAAAACATTGCAATTAAAAAAAGTTCCTGCAAGAGCTGGCATCAGACATTGGACCTCTATTAGTGAATAAGAATTTCAGGGTGTTCATTTGGGAGGCTGGTCAACCAAACGACAAATTCTCCATTGCATCTTCAGTTGAACACAGAGGCAGAGAAAGAAGTCACTGATGTATAAGAATTCAGACTAGGAATTCTCTCTATTTGGTTAGAGCGTAGCACCATTAAATAATGGGTGTCATCAGCAGTTTGCTAAATGGGAGAAGGTTAAAAATAGATGTATCAGTTTTATAACAGAACTTCAAAAAAACCATGACTCTTACTAAAAGAAGTTCAGAAAGAGAAAAGCAAAAATACATAGCAGTTGAGGTGGTATAACTCTGTATACAGGGTGAAAACTCTGCCAGTTTTTGAAAAGCAGGACAAGAAATGTGGATAAGGGACAGATATGTCAGAAGCAATGGCTATCAAACTGATCAACGAAGATCTTTAATTGTTAGAATACCGAAAAGAACATTCAACTAGACCAGGAAGTCACTGATCTTACTCAAGCAAAGAAGTGAGGCTGAATATGATTATTACAGGATGTGGGACATACAAATCCATACTGCTTCAGATGGTTTACAGAATGGTATAACCATTCCAGACAGTATAGCAACAATATCCTGGTGTCGTACTCAAGTGAACCAATCCAGAGTTCTAGATCATCTTAATTATGAGATTTACGTATTTTTGTGGGGGAGGGGGTGGTTGCTGAGATAGTTTTAATGATGATAAAAGTTATATTGGTAATAATGATGGTATCGGTAATAATGATTTCAGTAAGTAAGCTAAAACTACTAGAATAATGTGGAGCAAGTAGAAAGAAACTTGGCAGGTTAGGGAGGTTTGTGGCGTTATGTGCTTCATGATGTAATGGATCACATAAGGACATCAGTCTAGAATGAGCAAATGAAGAGCTAGATCTTAGACACTGCACTTGTGTATTTGACAATCTACTACGTACAGAAGTAAATGAAGGCATGTTGCAGTACATAAAGGTTGAAGAGCCTCATATAACAATAAGGAGCAAGCAGCCTCAGTTTCTGTATAAATCACATAAACAGGATATTCCAGACCAGTACCTTACAGTGAGAGTATTGGCTTAAAGCACAACATAAAGCAGGAGAACATCTAAATACTAACAATGATCGTCGTGATACCACATTTTATGCAGTTTCACTACACTTAAATCTGAAGACAAAAAAAGCAAAGCAGATTTAACTTTATACATCCTCATATGTTGGAACATAAAGAGATATTTACATTGAGGAATTGCAGTGTTTGATTGACATGTAGTACCTGCCAAATTTAATTAATTTAATTGTGCATTTTTAAAAATCCTCTTGAAGTCAACTTTAAAACTTGCTGTGAAGACTAAGTTTTTTATTTAATTTGTCAGGAAATTTTGCCCTGAACTATGATTTGGGGCTGCATTTTTGACTTTAGTTCAGCAATTTAGAGCTTCAAAACAAAGTCTGATAAACAGAAAATCAACTTGATTAGTTGTCTGGAAAACTGATGCATGTCTAACTTATCTATCCCCAATTACCCTCAAATGGAGCGATTTTTCCTCAGCTTCCTCTCATAAATGATTGATCTAATGCACACTGGGTGGCATTCTGTAATAAAATGCAACACAAAATACACAGATAGAAAATTAACGTATGAAAATGACAGAATTAAAAACATGAAAATTATTTATCATAAATATGGCGTGTCATGGCGACTCAGTGGTTAGCACTAATGCCTCACAATACCAGGGACCTGGGTTTGATTTTACCCGTGGTGACTGTGAAAATTCCGCACATTCTTCATGTCTGCATGGGTTTGCTCTGGTTTCCTCCCATAGTCCAAAGATGAGTAGGCCATGAGAAATGCAGGGACAGGGGAGGGGGTTTGGGTTATGGGTGAGGTGTTCTTTGGAAGATTAATATGACTCAATGGGCTGATTGGGCTGTTTCTACTCTGTAGGGATTCTATGATGTAAATTTATCACTCGAACACAATTAACAATACTATACAGAAAATCCGCAACTATTTATTTGCAAAGTTATTAAGATAGATGTTTTACTGTTGTGGTTCTGTTTGCCGAGCTGGGAATTTGTGTTGCAGACATTTTGTCCACTGTCTAGGTGACATCCTCAGTGCTTGGGAGCCTCCTGTGAAGCGCTTCTGTGATGTTTCCTCCGGCATTTATAGTGATTTGTATCTGCCGCTTCCAGCTGTCCGTTGCAGTGGACAGGTATTGGGTCCAGGTCGATGAGCTTATTGACTGAATCTGTGGATGAGTGCCATGCCTCTAGGAATTCCCTGGCTGTTCTCTGTTTGGCTTGTCCTATAATAGTAGTGTTGTTCCAGTCAAACTCATGTTACTTGTTATCTGAGTGTGTGGTTACTAAGGATAGCTGGTCATGTTGTTTCGTGGCTAGTTGGTGTTCATGGATGCGGATCGTTAGCTGTCTTCCTGTTTGTCCTATGTAGTGTTTTGTGAAGTCCTTGCATGGAATTTTGTACACTAGATTGGTTTTGCTCATGCTGGGTATCGGGTATTTCGTCCTGGTGAGTTGTTGTCTGAGAGTGG
>NC_057732.1:24021203-24025911 GCF_004010195.1 Chiloscyllium plagiosum
AATACATTGTATAGGTGTTCTTCTTCCTCTTTTTGCAGTTCTGGTGTACTGCATTGTGTTGTGGCCCTTTTAAACAGTGTCTTGATGCAACTTCTTTTGTGTGTATTGGGGTGGTTGCTTTCGTAGTTTAGGACTTGGTCTGTGTGTGTGGCTTTCCTGTATACCTTTGTGGTGAATTCTCCGTTCGGTGTTGTCTGTACCATCACGTCTAGGAATGGGAGTTGGTTATCCTTTTTTCCCTCTCTAGTGAATCGGATTCCTGTGAGTGAGGCGTTGATGATCCGGTGTGTGTTCTCTATTTCTGTGTTTTTAATGATTACAAAGGTATCATCTACATATCTGACCCAGAGTTTGGGCTGAATTTTTTTACTGATTCTGTATAAAGTTGCAATAAATTATAAGAAAATCCTACTTGTCAGGTGTGCCATAAAGTAGATAAATGCTCTGAATGTAAAATACCACAAATAGACTTTGTTGTCTTTATAAATGTCAAACTTTTATGTTCGAAGCCTCACAAGCTGAGAGATTTGAAAATGCCATCGCTGCTGAGGGTTCAAAATCACCTTTCGAAACAACTCTAAAGCCTTCTGTCAGCTTGTAGCTGGGGAATCTTCCCTCCCTTGGGGCTTTAGAACTTGCCTCCTCTTTTTTTCTGAGGAACTGATTAGCAGTAATTAGTACCGTTAAATGATAATGCTACACAATTAATTAACACCGAGGGTCACATTATTCAAACTAGAGGAACTTTGTGCTGTGTATTTGTTATATGTGTAGGTCAATAATAATTAGAAGCAAAAAAGTTTTGCATCATCTGGCACCAACAGTACTTAGCCTTCAGAATTTCAATGTTCCTGTATATATGACATGAATTGAATGCATTCAAGTTTAACATTTAATAATTTGCCATCAGGAAATGATTAGTGAAGTAATTTCACAGTTTTCCAATTGCATACATATTAATAAATGCATCTGACAGTATTAGTGCAGTATCAATTCATGACAATACATACAAATTCAGGATTGAAAACTACCATTAACCAAACATTCAAGTGTTATATGTTATTAATTTGTCTTCCCAACAGATTCCTGTCAAGCTGGTTAAACTGTTCAGTCTCCATTGCATAGGACTCCAAATGATTACAAAGGGAAGATAATCTTTTTTCCCTCATTTTCTTTGCTGCTGAATGCACTAGCTTGCAATGGATTGTACTTTTGCCATTCCTGTTTATGTCAGCCAACAAATATGAACTCGAACATTGAACATTTGCACGTCAAGGATTGGGAATTGCACTCTCTCTGATTGAGTCTTTGAACAATAACCCTGAAAAAGAATAAAGCTTTTTTTTTCCTGATTTCCTACCATGGCACTCTTGGGAAAATGATGGTGTTCTGGCTGCTGCCCTGGTTTAAGCTGGTGATTTTTAATGACCCTTGCCACTGTACTTTTAGCAAGGCAAGAGGTCATGTAGAACACATTCTTTCCCCTCAACCTTGCAGCATTCCTCAAAATAACGTGTAGGTAAGGCACCCATCATCTGACACCAGCAGTACTTCGTCTTCAGAATTTCTATGTTCCTGTTATGTATGGCATGAATTGAATGCATTTAAATTTAATCATTTGTTATCAGGGTTATTGTTTAAAGACACAATCAGGCAGAGTGCAATTTCCAATCTTTGACATACTGAGGAATGGCAAAAGTACAATCCATAGCAAACTAGGCCTTTTGATGCCATTAACTCCCCAATTAAATGGTAGTTAAGGGCATTATGCTGCCTCCAATGCCATAACATGCTGAATAGTCTGTCAGTTGAGCATGCAAAGATCATGTTTTCATCATCTGAAATAAAAAAAATGTGGGAAGGAATGGGTGATGCCGTGTCTTGGGGATGAATTATGTACACTGGGGGTAGGGGAATGGGGGCTTCCTACCATCCATGATGGTTCTCAGCCCTTTGTGACTTCTCTCCTGGCCTTGGAAACCTGACCACACATCCTCCACCCAAACCACCATTGTATGCTCAATCCCTCTGGGTTCAAATGGTCTAGCTTTAACTTATTCCAATCTTCATGCACTCCTCTTCATGAATTTGTTTGCAATCCCAACTGCACCAACTCATGAATTCAGGCACTACTGGGATTACAAAAAATGATAGCCACTCAGACTAGCTCACAGTATTGATGGCTTTTACTGAGAGGCAGGAGTCACAGTGAGTTTGTAATGGCTACCCACAACATAACATTGTTGACCTTGTTGATAGTGAGAACACTGTGGACGAGTTTAATAGCCTTGAACAGATTAATGTTAAGGAAGTGGATGTACTGGAAATACTGGGAAGGATCAAGATAGATAGGTCCCCAGGGCTGGACCAGATATATCCAAGGTTACGACGGGAAGCAAGGAATGAGATTGCTGCACCTCTGGCGATGATCTTTACATCCTCAATCTCCATGGGAGTAGTACAAGATGACTGGAGGGAGGTGAATGTTGTTCTTCTGTTCAAGAAAGGTAATAGGAAAATCCCTGGGAATTACAGACCAGTCAGTCTTATATCTGTGGTAAGCAAGGCACTGGAAAGGATTCTGACTATTTGGAAAAATATGGTTTGATTAATGATAGTTAGCATGGCTTTGTGAGGGGCAAGTCATGTCTCACAAGCCTTACTAAGTTCTTTGAGAATGCGATGAGACAACTTGATGAAGGTTGAGCAGTGGATGTGGCGTATGTGGACTTCAGTAAGGCGTTTGATAAGGTTCCCCATGGTAGGCTCATTCAGAAAGTCAGGAGGTATGGGATACAGGGAATTTTGACTGTCTGAATACAGAATTGGCTGGCCAAAAGAAGTGGAAGTTGATGGAAAGTATTTCACCT
The DNA here is from genome assembly GCF_004010195.1 of Chiloscyllium plagiosum. NCBI lineage: Eukaryota > Metazoa > Chordata > Chondrichthyes > Orectolobiformes > Hemiscylliidae > Chiloscyllium > Chiloscyllium plagiosum. The sequence continues at coordinate 24,024,074 of NC_057732.1, forward strand.
GGAGGTCAGTAGCCAGTGGTGTCCGGTAGGGATCTGTTATAGAGTCATAGAGTCATAGAGATGTACAGCATGGAAACAGACTCTTCGGTCCAACCTATCTATGCTGACCAGATATCCCAACCCAATCTAGTCCCACCTGCCAGCACCCGGCCCATATCCCTCCAAGCCCTTCCTATTCATATACCCATCCAAATGCCTCTTAAATGTTGCAGTTGTACCAGCCTCTACCACATCCTCTGGCAGCTCATACCATACACGTACCACCCTCTGCGTGAAAAGTTGCCCTTTAGGTCTCTTTTATATCTTTCCCCTCTCACCCTAAACCTATGCCCTCTAGTTCTGGACTCCCCGACCCCAGGGAAAAGACTTTGTCTATTTATCGTATCCATGCCCCTCATAATTTTGTAAACCTCTATAAGGTCACCTCTCAGCATCTGACGCTCCAGGAAAATCAGCCCCAGCCTGTTCAGCCTCTCCCTGTAGCTCAGATCCTCCAACCCTGGCAACATCCTTGTAAATCTTTTCTGAACCCTTTCAAGTTTCACAACATCTTTCCGATAGGAGGGAGACCAGAATTGCACACAATATTCCAACAGTGACCTAACCAATGTCCTGTACAGCCGCAATATGACCTCCCAACTCCTGTACTCAGTACTCTGACAAATAAAGGAAAGCATACCAAATGCCTTCTTCACTATCCTATCTACCTGCGACTCCACTTTCAAAGACCTGCACTCCAAGATCTTTTTGTTCAGCAACACTCCCTAGGACCTAACCATTAAGTGTATAAGTCCTGCTAAGATTTACTTTCCCAAAATGCAGCACCTCGCATTTATCTGAATTAAACTCCATCTGCCACTTCTCAGCCCATTGGCCCATCTGGTCCAGATGCCACTGCTCTTTGTAGTTTTTATAAATGACTTGGATGAAGAAGTGGAATGGTAGGTTAGTAAGTTTGCTGATGACACAAAGATCAGTGGCTACAACATGACATTGACAGGTTGCAGAGCTGAGCAGAGAAGTTCTGCTAATGGAGTTCAAACTGGAAAAATGCAAAGTGATTCATCTTGGAAAGTTGAATTTGAATGGTGAATATGGAGTTAAAGACAAGATTCTTGGCAGTGTCGATGAACAGCAGGATCTTGAGGTCTATGTCCATAGATCTCTTAAAGTTGACACACAAGTTGATAGGGTTGCCAAGAAGGCTTATGGTATTTTGACTTTCATTAACAGGGGGATTGAGGTTAAGAGCCACGAGGTTTTGCTGCAGCTCTATAAAACCCTGTTTTGACCACACTTGGAATATTGTGTCCAGTTCTGGTTGTCTCATGATAGGAAGGATGTAGATACTTTAGAGAGGGCGCAGAGGAGATTTACCACAATGCTGCCTGGATTGGAGGGCTTGTCTTATGAAGAGAGATTGAGTGAGCTAGGGCTTTTCACACTAGAGAGAAGAAGGAAGGGAGGTCACTGTACTAGGTAATGAGAGGCATAGTTAGAGTAGATAGCCAGAGATTTTTCCCCAGGGCACAAATGGCTGTCACAAGGGGTCAAAACTTTAAGGTGATTGGAGGAAGGTATGGGGAGACGTCAGAAGTATGTTTTTTACGCAGAGAGTGGTGGGTGCGTAGAATGCACTGCAAGCAGTGGTAGTAGAATCAGAGACATTAGGGACATTTAAGCAACTGCTGGACAAGCACATGGACAGCAGTAAATTGAGGGGTATATAGATTAGGTTGATCTTAGATAAAGATAAGTGCTCGGCACAATATTGTGGGATGAAGGGACTTTACTGAGCTGTACTGTTCTATATTCTATTGCTGTAGGTGGCTATTTCT
>NC_057732.1:24026411-24063784 GCF_004010195.1 Chiloscyllium plagiosum
GGTTCTTCAAATGTAGGGATTGGAAACAAAGGTGTTGGTTTTATTACTGCCCGTGGCTTACCTACCATTTGCCATGTATAACACATATGGAAAAGTTAACAACATCCTTATGCATTCCTGGCAAATAAGAGTGTTTTTGTACCTTAGCCTGAGTCTTTCATAACTCTAGGTGACCTCCTACAGCTAGTTCAAGTGCTACCTGTAACACCTCTTGTCTGTATGCTACCAGCAACAAAATCTGGTGCATTTTGGCCCATTTCTCCTCTGCACTAACCTGCCGTGGTCTCCATTTCAGTCTTAGGATTCTATCTTTCAGTTAATAACCCTCCAGAGTATTCTCTGCCTCATTTTCAGAATACATATTTATATGTATAAATATATAAATATCTTTTGTATCATCTTGTCCTGCTGTTGCAAGTCCTTTAGTCTTTCAGGACTAAACACATCCATCTGACCCTCTGTCTGTTCAGGCTTTTCCTGCACCATTACGTCAAACAGAGTATCCACTAACTGAACATCAACTCCTTTATCATTCTCTTTACTTTTTGCTTTGTGCGGTACTTATGATAGTGGAATCTGGTTACAACACAGTCTGAGAAAATAGCAGGATATTACTGTTTTAACCCTTCAGTTTCTTGGGCTTCCTTGGGTTTCTCCACAACACGGGGTGTCACTCTCACCTTGGATCCTGTCAAATCATTCCCAAGAACAAACTGAATTTCTGGAACTGACACTCTGTCAATCACTCCCACTATTACTTCCCCAGTCTTGAGTTGGCACTCCAACCTGTTCTTGCATAGGGAGCGTTACATTTCTGTCCACTTATCCCACAAATTACCACACTCTTGGGTAACAGACCAGAAAGAGTGCCCATTTGCTCATCTCTCACTGTCAGCGACTGGTTGGATCCTGTATCTCTCAAAATGATAACTTCTTGTCCTTCTCTCCCTATTCTTTCTGAGCAAACTTTACCCACAGAGGTGAATCCTTTGTACAGATCAGGTACTAACTCCATTCCCAGCCCCTGCCTAGGCTGTGCACTCTCCTGCAGCTCCTCAGCTCTTCTTGAGGTTTCCTTTACTACCTTCACTAATGTCACTGGCTTAGCTTCTTTTACCACATCTTTTCCCACATTGCCTTTATTTAATGACCAGCAATGTGACTTTACATGTCCCACCTTCTGGCAATGAAAACAACTTTTCCCATCGCCCTTCTGAAACCACCGTAATTTTCTGTGTCCCACTCCATTATAGTGAAAACACCTGAGGTCTTTCACCTCCTGTCCATTCTCTTGGGCTTCTTTAACCTGTGGTAAATTCTTACCAGTGTTCTCTACTCTTTCTTTCGTTGTGTAGGATCTCCCCTTCTCCCAACTTCTATGCCTCACAGGACGGAGTTCTGGCCAGAAGCTTGTCTTATGCATCAACATGTACTTATCTGCTAATTCTGCTGACCTTCTCACTTTCTGAAATATCTGTTTCTCCATGTGAAGTCTTACCATCTCTGGAAGTGAGTCTCTAAACTCCTCCAGCAGAATAATCTCCTTCGAGCCTCAATGGTCCTATCTATTTTTAAAGTGCGTACCCATCTATCAAAATGATAATGATTAATTCTTTCGAACTCAACATAAGTCTGACCTGGTTCCTTCTTTATGTTTCGAAACCGCTGTCTATAAGCTTCTGATACCAATTCATAAACAGTTAAAATAGCCTGTTTAACCTCTTCGCAAGCCCTTGACCCCTCATCTGACAGTGCAGCAAACACCTCACTAGCTCTGCCTACCAGTTTAGTCTGAACTACCATTATATATAAATCCTCGGATGACTCCATCTACCTCACCAATTTTTCAAATGAAATAAAGAAGGCTTCAACATCTTTCTCCTCAAAATGTGGCAGAGTTTTGCCATATTTGTATATATCACTACCTTTTATTTTAATCTCCATCCTGTTAACTTGACTTTGCTGACTAAGTCGCAAATTCTCAAGTTCAGATTCTCTCTCTTTTTCTCTCTCTCTTCCTCTCTCCCTTCTTTTCTCTCTCTTTGATTAACTGAGAACCTTCTCTCTCTCTTTTTCTTCTCTCTGTCTGTTTCCTCTCTGTCTCTCTGCTTATCTTCTAACTCCATTTTCCTCAATTGTAATTTAAGTTTTTCTACCTCTACAGCACTTGCCTGTTTCTCTGATATACCTAAGTGTTTGAGTAGTTGCCTTAAAATTTCAGCTTTACTTTTGTCCTTGGTTAATCCCAAATCTAACTTCTTTGCTAATTCTAAAAGTATGGCCTTTTTCTTTCCTTCTAAACTTTCTTGGCAAGTTTGAGAATCATCTTCAAATTCCAGGAAATCTTTAGCAATTTAAGAGCCCATTTCTCTCATTTTTAATTTAATCAACCACAAGTCACCAAAATTAAACAAATTGTCTTGTCTATGTTTTCTTTAAAAATCTAGGACCCTAACCTGCAAGTGTTTAAATCTGCTGGCATGTTTTGTACCCCAAATCTTTGGAAATCTGTCTAAATCAGCTCAAGTCACAAATCCAAGACCCAAACTGCTCAAATCACCAAAAAAGCCCACTAAACTGTTCAAATCCTGACAACGAACCCACAAACTGTTACGACATGGGGTAAACCTCCCCCCGCCTCGCTCATTTAAAGCAGCAACTCAGAAATGATTTACCCCATGCAGTAATCTGTGAAAATTCAAGAGGCCAAGAGCTATAAAAAGTAAAAGTTAACAACTTTATTTCTTAAAGAATAACAGAGAATAATTAACTAACAACTATTTACAACTCCTTCCTCTAACCTATCTTTTAATTTCCCTTCTATAATACTAGTCAGATAAAGCTCCCAAATAAAATTTACCAAAAAGTCAAATTTTAAAATCTCTTTGTATCTTCCTCTGTTTTTTTTCCTTTCCTTGGCAATCTCTGTTTCACAGATCATTGACTGATAAAGGTACCTTTAAGAGAGCTGTGTTTCGGGCTGTCTGTACATGCTGGTGGCTTGGCAATTCTCTCTCAACTGTTCAATTTTTCCTGGTCTTATAGCCCCAAAGCATTGGATTGTGTCATTGGCTTTTAATATTGTCAATATACTCAATTCAAACTTGATTGTAATTTGGTATTTTTTGGAGTATAATTTAAACTGATTGGCCTAATTTGAATTTGCTTTTTGTCTCCAAGCAACCAGCTACACTAGCTGCATGACCAAAAGATTACATTATATCTTATTTAGAACACTTAGTGCTGTCAGGTATTTCTTCTAGCTTTTAAATGTCTTAAAGGTACAGTGCACTCACATCTTCATAACAGTATGTGTTGTCCAGGTAGCAATAAAAACCCAATACTTTTCATTGTGACATCTTACATGTGACAATAATAAATCAAATCAAATATTGATTTGTTTGTCTTGTTCACTGATCCTTGTGCACTTGCTTGTTTGCTTAAACTTACAAGTGGAGCTGGAGAGTAAAGTGACCTACCAGAGACAGAAGTCCAAAAACAATCTGGGGTCCAGCAGCACTATGTGTGTCAGAAAACACATAAACTCTGAGATATTTTAACAATCTGTACAATCCCTTGTTTGGGTTTTGAACTACAGTCGTCTCAGTATTGCTCTGTGACAAATAGATGTACAAGAAAACCAATGAATAAACCTCAATATGCAGACTTCCTAGGCAGTTCCCTCTTCCAATTCCCCAAGCCTATGACATAAATCCACATTGCTTTTCCAACCCTGACTTATACTTGCTGATCCTGAACCTCCAATCAAGGTTTTATTCTCCTGATCCCCTGTCCTGTGCCATAGAGTTCACCAAAAATGGTCGCTGACATCAGTCACAGCAGCATAAACTGTTGCCTATGAACATGAACCAGGTGCCATGAAATTCTCCTATATCACTGGATTTATCTTGAGGGCAGGATCTTAAAAGGTTCACATTAATGAGTATTGCAAAAGGCAGCATCTCGACATGCTGTTGGGAAAGCAACATTTTATCTTCCACCAAATTCATTCACCCTTGTTTCTTGCTTGATCCTGAAAATCATCCTAATGACCAGAAATGGAAGGACAGTACACTGATATTGGGTATAAACTATGGCATATAACACAAAAGATTTTGATCCTCACTGATGTAAACACAAAGCTGTTATTAAATACGGGTAATTACAAAGGAATGAACGCAGCATTGGGCAGAATTGACTTGGAAAGGAGTTTAGCAGAAAGGACAGTTGACAAATAATAAGTGCCCTAAAGCTGATGGGTTACCTCTGAAGATGCTAAAGGATGTGTCCACACACATAGTCAATGCAGTAGTAGTGATCTTCCAGATATTGTTAGATTTTGGAAAAGCCTTAAAGGCAGAAGTTTGGGAAATGGAATATAATATGAAAAAGGAGGTGGTACACTTAGGCAGGAATAATAGAGGAGTTGAATATTGTTTAAAAAGAGAAACATTGCAGAAAACTGCAGGACAGAGGGAAATTGATATTCTTGTGAATTAACACAACCACCTAGCAGTCAGTAGGTAGTAGGGAAAGCAAGTGGACTGTTTGCCATTATTTCACAGAGAATAGATTGTAAAAATTGGGACACCTTACTAAAGTTATATAAGGCGCTGGTGAAACCATATGTCAAATATTGTGAAGTTATGTTCTTATCTAAGGAAAGATATACTGGCATTGGTGGCAGCTCAACAAAGGTTCACTTTGCCAATCCTGGCTATGTTGGAATTTTCTGATCAGGAGTGGTTGGGATTGCACCTTTGGAATTTAGATGAATGAGAGGCAATTTTTAAACAAAAATATATAAGATTCTTAGGGGACTTGACAGGGCCAATGAGAAGAGATTACTTCTCCTTGTGGGAGAGTCAAAGATTGGAGAGCATAATCTCAGAGTCAGGGGTCAGCCATTTGGGACAAAATGAGAAAGAATTTCTTCTCTTAGAGGGTAACTAATATGTGGGATTCTTTACTGCAAAGAAGCTAGGTCATTAATAATATTCAAAGATGGGACAGACTGAGTTTTATTCGGTCAGGGAATTAAGGGTTATGCAGAAAGTGGAGTTGAGGATTATCAGATCAGCCATGATCCCATTAAATGCTGGAGCAAACTCGATGGGCTGAAAGGCCTAATTTAGTTCCTACGTCTTGCGTACAGAGCTTATAGCGTTTGATTTCAATTGTTGCTACTGGTCAGACAATAGCTCAGATTAGTTAGCCTTCTTCACATTTAAACTCTTCATCTGACCTCTTTGTTAGTTTGTACTGTTGGTTTAATATAGTCAAACCTTAAACTTGAATGAAACAGTATGAGACATGGTACTCTTACATTTAATTAGTAATCATTTCCTTCTGAATAGATGCAGTTTAAATTTGTGCAGTATCCTTCATATGAATTACATACAGTGACATATTTTTCTTTAAGTGTAGCACATAATTGACTAGATGATGAATGGCCATCTCTAACCTAAAATGGAAAGTGAGAATAATATCAGAAAACATTTTACAATAGGATCTGTTATGTTTAAAATACATGTCAAAATTGAGTTGTATCAACTATACACCAAGAGAGCACACTTGCTCTTGTGTCAGAAGATTTTGGTATAAATTCAATTCCAAAATCTCAGAGTGGTGTTTTGGACTCTCACCTGAAGTGTTAGTGAGGAACTCAGCTTTATCAATGCTGGTGGCCAGCAGCCATTTAACATGCCAGAGATGTTCATTATTGGAGACAGTATTACCGTCTGGAGTCTCAGCTCAAACACCTAATCTGATTGATTGGCAATTCAGAGGTTCCAGCAGTAGTTAGCACTGGAACTACAAAGCATTCTCAGATTCCGAAACAAGTTGAGTGAGGAAGTGGTAGAGGTGGGCACAATTACAACATTTGAAAGACATTCAGACAGGTAGATGGACAGAAAATACTTAGACAGACGTTGACCAAATGCAGTCAAATGGGATTAGTTCAGTTTCGGAAACCTGGTTATCATTGATGAGTTGGACCGAAGGGTCTGTTTCTGTGCTGTATGAATCAATGACCCTATAAAGCTATTCTGAATCCAGGACCAGGTCAGTGCAGGTGGTCTGACAACAGGTAGTGCAGGTGATGCCCAAGAGCATGTCTGTGTAAGGATCTTATCAGGCTGTTGGAGTACGGAGCATGCACCGGTCCAGTGAGGAAAATAAAGTTAAAACCAGAAATACTTGGAAATGAATTTGCTCTTCATGCTGGAGGTCCATTTTGAAGCATACAAGACAATTCGGACCACTTTGTGTCATTAGCATTTTTTTTCCCCTTTTGCAGGGGCGGAGAACATGGAGGGAGGAATTTGGAAAGGACGCTAAAAGAAGGTGCCTTAATTTCCCATTTGAGTCCTGATCAAGGGACCTTCTGGGCACCATTACTCAGCAGCCAATGCAATATTGTGACATCAAGGTTCTTCAGTCACATTGACAGATTCTGAGGGAAGGTAGATGTGTAACATAAGTGGGCAAGTAGAGTGACAGGTATGTAATAGAACTCTCCCCACTTGCCTGGAAGAATGCAGCTTCAACAACACTCAAGAAGCTTGACATCATTCAGCCTGCTTGATTGGCATCACCTCCACAAGCATCCAATCTCTCTACCACTGACACTGAGTCACAGCAGTTTGTACTATTTACAAAATTCTTAGTTTACCAAGGTCAGTCAGCTGAATCTTATAGAATATGAGTTCTTGGATTGGGGCTGTTAATGTGTTCCAATCAGAGAGCCCTGGCTGTCATACAAAAAGGGTGAGTGTCAGAGATACTGACAACCCAATCTGATTCTGTATGAGGCAGTACTCTGGTCAAGGACTGTTCATGTGCAAATAAAGGATCACTTTGTGTCAGAAAACTGGAGTTATTTCAAGATGTGCTGCAGAAATTCACCAAAGATCCTTAGACAGCACCTTCCAAACCCATAATCATTCCCATCTAGAAGGACGAGGTTAGCAGATACATGGGAGCACCATAATCTGCAAGTTCCCCTCCAAGTCACTCATCATCCTGGCTTGAAAATATGTCACTGCTCCTTCACTGTCGCTGAGTTACAATCCTCAAATTCCCTCTCTAATAGCATTGCAGCAGTTCAAGAAGGCACTTACCACCACCTTCTCAAGGTTAACTAGGGATGGGCAATAAATGCTGGCCAGCCAGCGATGTCCACATACCACAAGTATAAAAAAAAGTAAGTTGGGGCAAAGTACCAGATGAGTGATGGGTACAGGTGCCAGGTTGGTGAAGGGATTGGTAAGTGGGTGAGGCCTTAGGCTATGTCAGAGAGTGAGGGGCTTGGGAGAAAAAGGATGGATCCAGTCCCGATGGGACCTGTGGATCATTCATGAAATGGGAAGGTGGTGTGTCCAAGAGGTAGAGGAGAATTTGCGGGATGGGGGGAGGGATTGTCAGGGAATGGGAACAGTGGGGTTTGAGGTTGGATGTGCTCAGGCCTAGTTGAGGTCAAGAGTGAAGTTCAGATCTGCAGGGAGGGACAGGGGCGGGTATGGTCGATAGAAGATGGGAAGGCATAGGCTGGAGGTCTCTCGAGTCCATAAAGGCTTCAGTGCAGGCATTTGCAAGTTGGGGTAGATTTTGGGTCATTGGGATTTGAGATGGATTTGAGAGTCAGATCCAAAGTTGCATATTGTAGTTCAGCATCTATTTGGATGTCAAATGGCAGCCAGGAGGTGTTGGGTTGGGGAAGGAGTGCTGGTCTAGGAAGGTGCGAGGTTGGATGGTTCAGTTTTATAGCTGGCCAAGATTTACAGCAATTTTTAATTCCTCTAAACTTTCCTGGCACTTAAGTATGTCATTCAAATAAGTTAGTCAGACCATCCAAAGTCTCTGACTCCAGTTCAGAGTTGGAAACTTCTTGGGAAGGTTCCAGCCTCATAGTAATCACTCAATTTCAACTTCCAAGATGATTCCCACAATGTAAGCTGCAGAGCTTTTGCATGGTCCTGACACCCAAGTCCAATCTACACTGCCGTAATGACTATCTTCCTATCTAGGTCATTGTGGTTTATGGGAGGTTGCTGTGTGCAAATTGATTAGCATAATTTTTACAATACAGTACCTCATTGATTATTGTGCTTTAGGGATGTTCTGAGGTTGTGAAAGATACCAAGTATAAATTTTGCCTCCTTCAGCCAAAATCTATAAAATCACTGACAAATTATGTTTTCTTTGTTAAAGTATTGCAACTTTAAAGGTAAAATGCTATGTCGTGATTAAGTGGGGACGTTATTCCAAATGGCTTCAATTTCAAATTAACTTTACAGACAAAACAAAATATCAAAATTACTCGTTAATACTCGAGCTGATTCAAAACATACAAGTTTAAGGATTTTCATTTTGTAGAATTATTCATGCATAACATTTTCCTGCTTCTATTAATCCACAGAAGCAGAATCTTTATAAAAGGAAACTAAATGACAATTGGCAGTTGGGATTCAAAAGATGACCTTTTCAAAATCTCATAATTTCCTACATGAAAACTCCAAGTCCTACCAAATACACTGACCTTGATTTTCAATTCAAGCCTGAAGCAATGAGTGAATCCTTAGTTTACTTTTCCATGTTCAACATGAAAGAAATTTCAAAACCGTGCCAGTTGCCAGTTCAGATTTAACTGTGTGTTCCTAAACACATGCAGATAGAATAAGGTTTCAGTAAGTGACTAAGAAGGCAATTGGAAATGTTGATTATTGCAAGGGCACCTGGAGTACTGTGTATGATGGTTTACTTATTGAATTAAAACATAATTGTGTTGGAGGGAGTTCAGAGAAATTTCACCAACTCATTCCTGGGATGAAGGATTTATCTTAGACAGGAGAGGTTGAATAAGTCAGACCTATATCAATGTGATCTTGCTGAAATAAAGATCTTGAGTTGAATGGATAGGGTGGGCAGTAGAAGGAGCTTTCTTCTCATAGACAAGACCAAAACTAGGGGACACAATTTAAGAATAAGTTTAGTTAAGACAGACATGAGGAGCTGTATTTTTGTCTCAGAATTAATCAGGGGTGCAATTTTCTTTCCTGGAAGGCAGTGGAGGCTGAGTTATTAAATTTATTCATGTCTAAGTTAAATAACTCTTTGGATACACAGGGTAGTAAATGGTTATGAAGGCGGCTAGGAAGGCAAAGTTGAGATCGCAATCAGATCATTAATGAGTTTATCAAGTGCCAGATAATAGTTAATGCTTTTCATGTTCGTGTTTGAATTGTGCATTTTGCTAGGCAAACATTAAGAGAATTCAGACTTTAAAACAGATCCATTTCCAAAGTTAATTGAAGATCCAACAGAGAAACTGATCTTTGTTAAACAATAGTAAGTTTCATCTCTTCTATTTCGTCCTGAATTTACCCTTCCTTTCTCATTAGAAATGTTTGGAGGGATATGACCCACGCACAGGCAAGTGGCAGCAGTTTAGTTGGGCTTATTTAGGTTTAGATTTATTATCACATGCATAAAAAAAAGTAAAAAGTGTATTGCATTGTTAAACGCAAAATGTCATCACCCTCTGGCACTATCTTGAACCACTGAATAAAATGCAAGATTTTATTGCATTGGAGTTCAACATTCTTTCTTCTCGTTCATCCTCTGCTACTCAACATTTTCTGGAATCTGTGAAATGGACTCCAGAGTCTCGAATATGGGCCTCAGGTGCTGCCGATGGTGACTGCCGTGTCTGAGCTGGACCGACAGGCCTGAGGATGTGCAAGTTCCGGCCTTCCTATTTCCCATCTGATGCTCCTTCAGACACTGCCACCGGTCACCAGGCTCCTTCATCCCTTTCACCGACACACCCGCTCCTTCAGGCGCCCCAGCCTAGCCACAGTCCGAGAGCCTTGGCTCAGCTGTGAATCTGGGCCGGGTGAGTTAGCTCTCACTTGCTGGGAGACCCTAGGCTGGTTTGGAGCTGTGTCTGGCTCATCCTGGTGTTGCTGCCGCAGGCTTCTTCATTCCCTGGCCACTCTCCAGGTCTGACGATCTGGCCTGAGCTATTTGATCATGTTAGAAATAGCTGTCTGAATGTGGACTGCAGGCATACATGGAGAGCTGGTAAGATTTGGGAAACGTCCTCATGCAGCCAACATCTGCACTGACAGTGACAGAGAATGGATTATGGTCAGCATGAACTGGTTGGACCGGGCTGTTTCCAGGCTAGACTATGACTCTAGATGGTGGAGATGGTCCAAAACTTCTGAATAGCCTACTCTTGCACCTAAGTCCTGTGATCCTAAAACAAATAACACAACTCTCTGGCTGTACACCACTCCTTTTAAATACATACTAATAACATTTTTAGCTGAATTTATATTACGTAGTATCAGTTCATATAAACATCTCAGTTCCGTCACATTGACTTACATAAAGCCTCACTACCCATAAGAACAACCCCTATAATCATAAAGCTTAGCAAAGGCTTTCTGCAAAGAACACCAACAAATTCCAACGACTGATTCTATTTTTTTAAAGAAACCTACCACATTAAGATGTTTGTTACAGTTTTGTTTTTGCCTCTGTTGAGTCTGGTGCTAATGAATCAAATATCTTGTGAATAAATGTATTTTGCTCACCTTTCAATTATAAAATCCTTCCACTGGCTCCTTTGCCTAATTACTTGTGCACCACATGAGCCATTTTGGGCTGGTATTGAGAATCGAGAAAATATGCCAGGGAAGAAAACAATTATGGCATGTAATTACTGTAATTAGCTCATAATAGGTAATTGAATATTCAAAGTTGTCCTGAGAAAACAAATTGCTGGCTGGTGAGTTACAATATTCCAACATAATCAGTAGATAAATTAAGACATTTTGAGCTAGAAAACAAATTTTAAATCTTAATCAAGACAGACGGAATCAAGGGACTTGGTTGACCAGTTTTGAGGAGCAATTTTATTAGTTAATGCACAAAATATACAGCAAACTTCAAACATTGCGTGCAAATATAAAATTAAGAAGAAATTCACTAAATAGTTTGGTGTCCACAAATCTGGTAAAGGGGAAGATGCTACCGCTGACAGAAAATAAAATGTTTTCCTTTCTTCAAACAATTTTTTCCACTGTGAAATATTGAGTCATTTGAAAGTAAAAGAAGTCAAAAATGTTTTTGTCAATGAATTTTAATCCAAGAAATTTGCATGTTTTGTGACAAAATTAGAAATTGGAACTCCATTTGTTTGCTTCTTTATTCATTCACAATGTATGTATCACAGGAAATATAAACATGTATTGCTCAATCTTACTTACACTTGCAATAAGGATAGTGTATCACTTTCAGGAGCCACTGCAGCCTAAGAGTTTTAAGTGCATTCGCAATGCAATTAGGACAAGTATTGATGGGTTTAGAGCCAGCTACAGTGAAAGGCCTCGGAGATGGTTCCAAGTCAGAATGGTGCATGATTTGGCAAGGATCTTGTAGGTGGCTGTGTCCCTATTTGTTGACTACACTCTTTTGTCTCCAGGTGGGAAGACATGAGTTTGCGAGGTGTTGTTAATTGTTTTCATCAAAGAGTATCTTATCAATTGTCTTCCCTTAACTCCAAAATGTAACCGTTCAATTTGTGGCAATGGGAAGTTATGTAAGTGGCAATATTTTAATTAACAGTCATTGAGTGCTGACTGGATGCTTCGTATTGGAGTTTGCCTCAAACCTTTTCCCACACACAATTCACATTAACATCCTTGGCATATTACAACTTTAAGTAACAGTGTAAAGTGTGTAATATCAGCTTAGCTTTCCATTAAACATCAGCTGTAGTTTGTGTTACATGCAATTAAAATCAGGAGAGTGGCCAAACTCATATTGAGTAATTTATGGTATTGTTCCAAATCAAGACTATTCCCATTCACTTTCTGGAGATTAGAGGCAGCAGCCTGATTTAGTATATTTTACAGTCTTGGCTCAGTAACAGTGTTGCTGACTTGGATCTTTTGATCAGCTGATTTTGCATGGGTCAGTACTCAAATCTGGAATGCTCTGGTTTGACAGCAGCTGGAGACTAGATTAATTTTGTATGTCTTTTGGGACACCTAAAATATTTGTTATCCACAGCACTACTTTGAAAAACTCACTACTGTAACAAATAATTCTTGATGCAAAACAGATTGAAAGGGCGATTGCCTTGTTGTAGGAAGGATGCGATTGCTCTCGAGAAGCTGCAAAGGACATTACCAGGATGGTTCTTGGTCAGAGCATCTCAGCAGGAGGGACTGGATAGGCTGGGGTCATTTTCCTTAGAGCAGAGAAGACAGAAGTGGGAGTAATTGAAGTGTACAAAATTATGAAGGCCTTTATAGGGTGGAGAGGAAGAAACTTACCCTTTTCATAGTGGGGTTAATAACAAGGGGTATCTACATTTATATATAGGCAATAGCAGTAGATGACTAATAAATAAGGGAGGCAATTGATTAAGGAAGTATAATGGCAAGAAGTATAAAAACAAACAGCAAGAGCTTCTGCATATATAAAAAAAGAGAGAGAGAAAGGAGCTAAAGTGAGTGTGGGACTCTTGGAGGATGTAACTGGGGAATTAACAACAGGGAAATATATAATTTAAACAAATATTTTATCTTGGTCTCCACTGAGGAGGGTACAATAAACATCCTGTAGCTAACAGATAAGCAAGGTGCTAATGGGTGGCAAGGTTTTGTAACAGTCTATATCATAGGGGACAAAGTATTTGATAAACTAATGGAAATAAAGGCAGACATGTTGCCAGGACCTGATGGTGTGCAACTAGTGAGTTTAAAGAAAGCAGCAGCAGAGATAGTGAAGACATTAGTTGAAATATTTCTGAATTCACTGGGTGCCAGGAGGACTGTGGCAGATTGGAAAGTTGCCCATGTGACATCTCCATTCACAAAAAGGAAATAGAAAATAGGAAACTATAGGCCAGTTAGCCTAATATTTGTCATATGAGAAATTTCAGAGTCCATTATTAAAGGAAGAAATAGGAGGATATTTAGTAAAGTTTATTAGAATCAAACAGATTTAACATGGTTTTTTGAGAGAGAGTTCATATTTCACAAATTTGCGAGAGAGTTCTTTAAGGAAAAAACAAACCAAGTTCATAAATTGGAAAAAAAAAGAATAATAGATGTAATGTATTTGGTTTCCAGAAGGCATTCAATTTAAAAAAAAATGGTGCCACATAACATCAGTTGGTTGGATGGCAGGTTTGCAATACAGAGTGATGCTGGAAGTACAGGTTCAGTCTTGTATCAGCTGAAATTACCATAAATATCCCACATTCTCAACCTTGTCTGTCACATGAGATATGGTGATCCTCATGTTTTACTCACCTCACTCGTCTCTCTCTGATGACAGGTTGGGATAATGGTGACTTTATCTTTAATGCTGGATACCACAGTTGAGAATGAACATCAAGCCTTTGGAAAGGATGGAGAGGAGATTTTTGTAAAAATGGTATCAGTGATGGGGGTTTCCATGCTGTGGAAAGATCAGAAAGCTAAAATTATTCTCCCAAGAGCAGATAAGATTGAAGGGAGGTCTAACACAGCCTTTCAAAAATATATAATTATGAATATTTGATATGGTAGAAAAGGAGAAATTGTTTCCCTTGGCAGAAGAACCACAGAGCAGAGATTTCAGATAACAAAAAAAACCTTTGTTGCTCAGGAAGTTACCATCTCTAAAAGGATTGTTAAAACAAGTTCAATAATAAATTTCAAAAAGAATTTGATAGGTTTTTTCAAACAAAAAACAGATGCAGGGATATATAGGAAGAACAGGGAACTATCTAGAGAGCTCATTGAAAGAGCTGACATAGACACAATGGCCTCTATTGCTATAATATTCTGTGATTCTAAGCTCAACTTTAAACAATTTGGTCAGTGTTGCTAATTTTTATGCTAGCTTCTTTGATCTTTTCACAGAATGGAAAGCCATCATCACTGGAACTTTTTTTTGTTTTAAGAATGTCCTCCGCATCTTTTTCAAAAGGCTTTATGTTCTTTGTAAACTAATAAAAATGTTAACACTTATTTAAATAGGATACCATTATAAATGTTAAGAAATCAGACTTTCTGAAAGTGCTTGCATACTGACAACCTTTGACTTGAACTTGTAGCCTGGATGAGTGTGCCAGGAATAACATTCAAAGAAACTTGACAGAATCCAGGTCAAAGACTCCCAGTAAATGGTCGCCTGCGTTTCCAACTTTAACATTCTCTCCTTCCATCGCCAAAACATCGTGGCAGGAGTGTGTACCATCTACAAAATGTACTGCGACAACCCACCATGACAATATTTCCAAACCCATTGCCTCTACCACCCAAAAGGACAAGGCAGAAGCAGCATGGGAACACCACCATCGACAGGTTCCCCTCCAAGCCACATACTATCCTGACTGAAACTATCATCACTATTCCTTCACTGTCACTCGACTGAAGTTGTAGAACTTCCGTCCTAATGACAACGTTGGTGTATCTGCAGCCAACATGTTGCAGTGGTTTAAGTAGGCGGTTCATCACCACCTTCTGAAGGATAATGGAGAATGGGTAACAAATGTCAGCCTTACCAGTGATTCCCACTTCCCATGAAACAGTGGCAAAAAGCTTGAAGGAATGAGGAACATTTGCATGACTTTGCATATTGCTTCAGTGTAGAGTTTGTGTGCATAATCAGTCACTTTGACATATTTATTACACTCTTGCAAATCAATCTTTGAAATGTGATTACTTGTGCTTGGTTTACAGCAGTCAAGGAAAAAAGAGAAACTACTTCAGTTACTCTACGTTAAGAATAAAAGTGAGATTAAAAGCATAAATTGCTATTTGGAAACTAACAGGAATCATAAATTTTTCACTGAAGTACTGTAACTTTGTTATGCTCAAATTATTGCTGCTGAGCACACCTGGAACTGAAATTTAGTTTGGAGTGCTCTGACTAATGCAATGGGAATATATTAATCTGTATTGCTGCTCTGAATCTTTGGCGAGTGAAGAGGTGACAAGATATTGGCTATGTCTGGGAGCTCTACAAGTCTGACACAAATAAGCATGTATTATGTAGAATAAGAATAGCAGTAACATATAAAATATAAAAATGTAAATAAACTTGGAATTATAATAAAGCAAAAAAATCTGTTTTGAAAGTATGCCTTATATAAAATTATGCAGAAATTACAAGATGAAAATAGGCCACCCAACCCTACATTAGTTATTGTCTGCATAATAGATGCTGCTTATCCCATGTGGTTTCATTATAGACATCCCTTATTTATTTTTAAATGCCAGTGTAATGCCTTTTAAATGTTAACATGATATCTGTTTCAATCACAAAAAATGTGCTTTCTACAGGTCTAGAATATGCTTTGTAGAGAAGTGTCCCCAGCTCTGCTCAAATCCCCTACATTTAATTTTCTAACCTCTTTATTCTCAATTTGTTAATCACAGGAAATAATTTCTTTGTATTCTGAACCATCCTTTTGCAATTCGGAAACATCTGTCAAACCATCTATACTCTCTTCCGTTCTAATGTAACAGCTCTATTTTGTTTTCAAGTCTCTCTGTATTTTCTTATACCTACATTTATGAGCTATGCCTGTAAAGTCTTTCCTCCAGCATGGAGCTCAAATTGGCATACAATACGCCAGCTTGTGATCTCACTGAAGTTTTAAGATTCATCATTACATCTCAACTTTGACATTCCTGATTTCTTCCTATAAATCCCTGCTTTCTATTTAGTTTAATGGCCTTTTCAATTATTTTGCCATTTAGAAAGTCTTGTGAACAAGTCTTTTTGTTCTTCTCCATCATATCACCTTGTTTGAAAGTAAAATTAATTTTTTAAAATATCAAAATTATGCAAGCATTATGATGTTGAATTCGATGTCTTTTTTCAAACCTGAATTGTTTGTCAATATTTAATACCTTCCTATATTCCCCCTTTCCTTGAATTTGGACAGCACTTCTCTAGATCTGTGTGTAAGTCATTAATTTTCATGGTACTAAAACAGAATACAATGCTAGCACTATCTATCTCCAATCAGCCTGTAAAATAGCCTTTTACTTCGACCCTCCTTTCTAAATAAACAGTCTTTACTCCAATTTGCTACTCTCCTGCTACTTTCTTAATATTCTCATTCTTTTTCTATGCAGTGCCTTTTCAAAGCTTTCTGAAAGTCTGAACACACATTAATCACACAATGTTACACTCGCTACCACAACTCCTTTCCAAATAACTCCAAAAGGATCCTTTTGTGTTTTACCAATCTTTTATTTATTTTCTTTTTAGCTGGTAATTTCATCTTGAAGACTCAACTGGCCCATTACTCTCCAGGACAGATATCTCCTTTTGGTTTGCCTTTGTTTTGAATTATAAAGAAAGGAATTCAAAGTAAAAGGGAGACTGTACAAAACATTGGAAGAAATAGCAGAAACATAAACCATATTTACAACAATATTTTTCACTGCTAACTTATAAGACTTCATAAATGGTTTTCAAACAATGACTATGTTTGTTTATTTTAACTAAGTATCATCTTCAGAAATGGAAGCTGCCTGACCTTTTGGTTTCAAAGGTTCCAGTGATGTACCCTTCCTTTGAAATCACTGGAACAATCTCACCAATTTGAAAACATCAAATTGGAACCACACAGAATATGAATAAATGAATGTTAAATTCAAAAAGCTGAAAATTTATTAAGGAAGGAAAACAAATCACTCGTAAGTTGGCTTTGAATAGATTGTAGAGCTTATTTGAGGAGGAACTAAACCAGAGACCAATTGGCAAATTGTTGGAATATTGTGTTACCCTTTTCTATCTCCCTTTATCACAACAATAAACCAGGTAATATGTATTTGTCTCTGGTACCTCTTAACTGAATTGCAGTTGCAGATACTTGCATCCAAGTATATCAATTTGTTAATGACAAAACAGACACAGCTTCCTCTGGATAGGGGAGGGTTCCGGGAACTGAAATGTTGACTCTGCTTTCTCTCCACACATGCTGTCAAACCTGCTGAGTTTCTCCAGCAATTTCTGTTTTTGTCTCAGATTTCCAGCATCTGCAGTTCTGTCTTAATTTCGAAATGACTTATCTCAGAGCTTTGGGACCCTGGAGCAAACTTGCAATGATGTTATGGAATTAATTCCTAGTGGGCATAAATAAAGCGCTTGTGGATTTAGTTAGATGAGAGATGACAAATGGAGGATGGATGATATTCATGAATAGTCACTTAATCATCTGTCAGGTTAAAACAGCTCTAAGAAAGCCCAAGCTTAAAGACAGTTCTTGACCTTGTCTTCTACTTTGAAGAGTCTGTGTTGAATTCAAACTCTTGGATAAAGGGTGTAAAATATACAACACACCAGTTAACTGAAGCATCAAACTAATCTTCGTGCACGTCAAATTTCAATTACAATTGAAAATTGGAACTCTAGATAAAAACCTCACTGAAAAAGGCCATTCAGTCCAGAATGGCAGTGCAAATTGTTTTTGTGTATAGAAATCCTGTAAGTCCCACTCCCACACTCTTTCCCCATATCACTACAAATTTTATGACTTCACGTACTTATCCATTTTCATTTGGAAATCTACAAGTGATGCTACATACACCACCAGGACTGACAGTGCATTCTAAAGCCGAACCACATATTGGGCAAAAAAAGAACCTTTTTCCTCTTTCTTTTTTGGTTCTCTTCTGGCTGGACAATTCAGAAAAAGGGGTCTTGTTTCAGGATAAGGGCTTGAAATGAGGAGAACTTCTTCACTCAAAAGCATCTGAATCTTTGGAATTTGCCCACCGCAAAGCACTGTTGACACAAAATGGCTGAATATGATTAAAAGGGAAGGACAGACAGATGTTCAATCAATCAACAGGTAAGAGAAATGGGCAGGGGACGTGGAGTTGAAACCTAGGATCATATTGAGTGGCAGAGCAGACTTAATGGGCTGAATAGTCTACTCCTTCTCCTATTTCCTATTTCTTGAATGTTTTCTAAACCTAAGTGTTAACTACATCTTAAAAGGTCAGTGAGAGAGAACATACCAGTATATATCCTCAAAACAGTTGACTCCAAATCTGCTTGAGGCCTTTTGAATGGGTAGAAGATATCAAAATCTAACTTTCAGACAGTGATCTTCAGCAGTTTGACTGATTCCACCATAGACCTCATTGCTCCAGGCTAGTTGTTCAATGTTTGTAAGCAATGTGATGCCACAGGAATGTTTGTTTTGTATCTCTTCTCCACTGATTTGCTTTGTTGCCTTTCTTGTAATCCTGAGAAAAGGTACTACATACAGTATTAGAGAACAAGAAAACAAAATTTCCAACTGCCAGTGATGAGAAATCTTTTTTTTCTCTTCAAATTGTGGACTCTGCCTACAATAAACAAATTTAATTAAAATATTTACTCAAGGAAATACTCACAAATTGCACAAATATTTTTCACAAGGAACTTGAGAGAAAAAAAAATTATATCAACTTTGAGATGTTGCCCTACATTAAAGAAATAAGAACAAACTCAATGCAGAGAGATTCTTATCATTTTAACTGAAAATAATAATGTTCGTTGAACCTTGTGAACAGAAAACATCTCTGGTATTTGGGGACAATTTTGTTTCCATCAAAATTGCAATGGAGCTAACCTGGGTCTGTGATCACTAATAACATGGAGTCACACTTAGCTGTGACATATCTTCTTCCTGACCTTAAACATCCATCCAGTGGATTAAGGGGGCTTAGTTTTAGCCTGTTATATAATTAATGGAACCGGGGCAGGAGAGTGAGGCCAGAGATCCACTGAGACAATAACTAATTGTGACTTGCATATTGTTGAAAGTTGAAGTTTACTTTGGCGGTATAGAAAGACTCACTTTAACTGGAAGCAACTCCAGAAAAAGTTGTTGGAGAAACAATGAGTCAATAACATCTGCAACCGGAAAACTGGGGTCAAGCTCTGACATTCCCAGATGATGATTTGGAACTTTGTTGGAAAAGCTGCAATGGAAGGTGGTGCTCCTATCCTTTATCGAGGTAACTGTTACTGTATTGGTTTGTACTTTGAATACAGGAGTTGCTTCTTTCGATTTGATATCTCTTGCATGCCTTGCTTTGGCCACACCAGTCAGAATCAAGAGTCTGGTCTTGAATTAAAAAAGAAAATAGCATTAGAAACACTTATTCGAATGAAGTAGGCTGACATTGCATATCACAGATTATTTTTTACCCCTTTTTCTGTAGTTGTAAATAACAGGTATGCTGCTAGAGATTGCAATCGGTATAAACAAATTGAACTCACTAATAATAATCAGCAGAGCAAACACAGGTCAGAGTAATAGTACAAGCCAAAATATATTTCTCCCATTATCACTCAAAATTGGAAAAGAGTCAGCGCGTCAGGATACATTCTTGTCAGTTCTTACCTTTACAGTTTTAGGATTTCCTGGTGTTAGTACTACTGAACTTGGCACAAGTGACAGTTAAAAATGAGCTGATAATGAAAGGCTGTTATCATATTGACATTTTATGTTCCATCATTGTTACTCTGTTGACACCAAGACCTTATATATTATAAATGAGTTCAGCCTCAATGCAAAGGCAGCTTTACAGCAATAAATTTGAGGGGAAGAAAGCTCTAAAGGTCTTTGTCCTTGTAATTTTCTGCAGCCATCATATCTTGACATCTTTTAACCACATGACCCATCCCCCAACACACTGCCAATATGTTTTATACATCATTTTGATTTGAACCTACCTGTTTCTGAAAAGCATCAAAAAAATAACTAGAGAGATGCTGCATGCTGGACAGCATCATGACCCTTTTTACTGGTATTGATGTCTCCCTCACTATAGATCCAAATGATCTATTGTACTGTAATCTCACAGAAATGTCTTCTTTCATGTAACTGTGTGAACATTCCCACACCTTGTCCCAAATCATTCTGCAAATATTCTGTCAGTGTTAATTCATCCAGCAGTGCCCAACTCCTGTGTCCTTTTATGCTACACATAAATATATATCCTTCCTTGCCAAAATGATGATTGAGAACTTCACACAGAAACCTGTTCAATAACTGAAGATTACTTTGACGCAGCGACTTTACTATGATGATTATTGATCTGAACCTTTACTTAGAGCTTTGGAGAGGTGACTTGTGGAGTAATAGGCTTTCTTCACTGCACATTACCAACCCATATTTCACTGACAAAACATGATCTGTTTCAATGATCTGTGTTGATACTGTTGGGTGCATTGCTAAACATAGAACACAAACTTGGAAAAGCACCACATAATCTAGAGACCTCTAGTCCACAGGTCATGCACATTAAGATTGGAATAACTAACTTTCACACTTCTCTGAACAGTTGCCATAATTATAAGCTTAATTTCACATTTTGCTCATAAATGGATCAACAAATGATCCAAGCTGACAACTTGGTTGCCTGGCATGTGTGTTGGGCTTTATGCACACAAGTCTGCATCTGCATGCTAGATTTTGGCATTATTCTCTGGAATTCACCAGCATGAGAGCTGGGAAGCAATGTCAGTAGTATACAGTGTGGTCAGACAATGGCATTAGTCAGTACAGAATGCTGATTTTATTCTAGGAGCACCATTTTGATCTGATTATACCAGTTTGTGGCCTGTCTTAACCTTGCACAAAGGAGCATGTGTTCTGCATCACAAATTTACATACAGTAGTGCCTCGACATACAAACAACCCCGTTCACGAACAAATCAGTTTACGAATAGGATTGTACATAAAATTTTGCTTCAATGTACGTACGAAATTCAAGGTATGAACGAAGGTACGAACGTAAAAAGCCTGTGTGCGACCACGTGGTTTCATTGTTCTGCTTTGCTATGCGCTTGTTGAACGCAAAAGCTCTCGGGCCCCGCATGATCTCATTCAGTTCGTCTTTGGCGCATGTGCTGTGAACAGCCGTCCAAGCATTCTTACGCTATCCAAACAATGGGAAAAATTGATTCAGTTCGTGAACTTTTCAGTTCGCGAACCGGATCCCAGAACAGATTAAGTTCGTAAGTCGAGGCGCTACTGTAACCTATTCACTCCATTCCTCCAATTTCAGTTTAACTAGATCATCTCACACTTTCATGCAGGTTGCTGATAAAGTCCTATCTGTTAATGCTTTGGCAAAAAAATAAATAAATTTGCACAGCTGTTTGATGTTGAAGTTTACAGGGAGTGACATGGTACATGGACAAATTCTCAGTTCTGTTTTCACTCCTAGCTCTCAGGCATGGCTACTGCAGTTCCTACTCCAATTGCAATGTAACAGAAACGATGAACAGAGAATGCAGAGAAGAGGACAAGTTATATACAGAAGGATGGGCTTGTTGTATGTTGCTGCAATGCCAATCACTATCAGATTGTCATTGGTGCAATTTGTTACCACCATATCCTCTCCACGACTGAATTGAAGCATCTTCCTCATTGAAAGTAGTAGAAGGGAACCATGAGCAAGCCTTAAAGAGAAGCTACTTTTGTTGCGAACAATATGCAACTTATTCCGATAAGACAATGGAATACAAGTTACATTAGACATTTGACTAAGCGTCAATTTTGTCAAAGTTTCATGAAGGGTTTCTAACCATATCATATCAAATCTGTCTCATTAACTAGCTGCCCTGCCTCTATGGTCACGCTCTCATTCAATGCTAGCTCACTTGAACTATCCTCTATACCAGGAAGAACTTTCCAGTAGCAGGATATTTTAGAATACACTGGCAATCCTGGCATTGGGGCTACCTTTAAAAAAACCACTGAATGTCCAGAGAAGTACTGTCAGTTCAGGTCTGCCCTACTCAATGAGAGACACTAGCCATGGTCATGGCAGATGAAATTGATGCCATGTTTTATGGACACAGAGCTGGAAGAGGTGGTGGATGGGGTGATGCAGAGAAGGGCTATTCTCATCTATCTGGAGTTATAGTGGAAATATGTCACGGTACCAGACCTTACTAATCTGGTCTGAGGTTGCCACCTGGGTCAATGCAGTCTCAGCCATCCATAGGAATGCTCAACAGTGCATGAGAAAGGACAATGAACTTCGCCGATCTGTCAAGCTTAGAGTCACCACCTTTAGTCTGCTACCTCATACTCATTACTTCTGACACTGCGGTTTAGATCAGAGTGGTGCTGGAAAAGCACAGAAGGTCAGGCAGTATCCGAGGATACTGCACCCATCTCTTAGCTAAGCTCACACTCTACCACTATCTCAGATTGTATGCAACATCTTTCTTTATTTGCCCTCACCCACCCCAATCCCCACACACCTTTAATCCTGCATGTTCTCTGTGCTGTCTGCTCACATATTTGGTACAAGTCACCATTTTACCCCTGTCGTACCAGCAGTAACAGCTCTACCATCTGCTTTATCACACTCAAATCATTCCCTTTCTCTCATTCCAGGAGAAAACACTACACATAAGACACAACACATGTGATGTGCTGCCCAACATTCATGTCCCCACCCTCATGAGTGAAGGGTCCTGACCCTTACTTCCCAAAATGGCTGACTGTCCATGACACTGACTGATATCGGACATTGACCTTGATTCAACTTACCAGAAGCTCTGCCCGAGGCCTCCTTGACTTAATTGAGAATTACTGGCAATTATGATGTGCAGCCTGGCTTTGTGTCTGCACTAAATAATGAAGTTAAAAATCACACAATACCAGGTTGTAGTCCAACAGGTTTAATTGGAAGCACACTAGCTTTCGGAGCGACGCTCCTTCATCAGGTGATTGTGGAGGGCTCGATCGTAACACAGAATTTATAGCAAAAATTTGCAGTGTGATGTAACTGAAATTATACATTGAAGAATTGATTGTCTGTTAAGCCTTTCATCTGTTAGAATACAGCGATAGTTTCACTTCTTTCATGTGTAAATCACAAAACCCTTTCTCTCACAGACTTAAGACACTTTGCACTCACTACACACACACGCACACGCACACTTTCTCACACTCACAACCCCCACCCCAGACAGACACACACACAGACAGACAAAGACACACATGCACACATATATTTTGTGTGGTGAATTTTTTTGGTACTTTCAGAGTTACATTGCACTTTGCTCAAAGACCACGTACATTCATGTAGAACTCTGAGCTCAATAACTGCATGAATTTATGTAAAACTCTATTATCTCAGTTTTTAGATTGGAATCAATCTAAACATCAGGTCATAGACAGAGAACACAGGAGGCTAACACCTTCAACATATTGTCTAGCTATCACCATTGTTAACAGCTAACCCGAGAATGCAACTTTAAAAAAAAGGGTTTTGTGATTTACACATGAAAGAAGTCATAACCTGGTGTTGTGTGATTTTTAACTTTGTACACCCCAGTCCAACACCGGCATCTCCGAATCTTAAATAATGAAATAAGACAAAAGTACTTTGAGACTGATAGCTCCGACTGAGGGGCAAAGCATTAAAAAAGCAATTCAATGCAAAGCAAGAGTGCTGCTACCATTCAGGGAGGCTCAAGGTGAGTGAGCTTGGAGAGGGCATGCAAACAGCCCTGAAATGCAGATTGGTTCACTCTGTAAAACTGAGTGCCTGTTCCTGCATGGAAAGTGCTCTTTCAGTAGCATTTCAATGATAGTCACCAGTGCGCACTGAAATGCAGCTTTATGGTAAATAAAGCAATAAGAATTCAAGTCATTTTCCAGGGCAAGCTAACTTGAGCTCATGTTAAACTGTCACAATTTTATAATGCACACTCAGGCATGCAGCCTCTCAACACTTTGCTTAGCTTTATTTACATGCTATATTCTACCTGCATTGGAAGTAATGAGTGCAGGTTCATTATACATTGCAAACCATGCATTCATTTTGAGGGCCTTATCGAATTTTGTAGCAAAACATCTTCATAGCATGAACCATCAATAAGCCTATAATCAAAGCTTTTAAAAAAGTATAGAAAAAGAATTACAAAACTTTGCAAGTGACTTGAACTAACCTCTTAAAAAATATTGAAAAATAAAATCTTACGTTTTTCATATATAAATACAGAATGTTCCTTAACTGTTGGAGTCTATTATAGAGTCAAACAGCATGGAAGCAGACCGTTCGGTCTAATTCGTCCGCCCTGATCTGGCATCCCATTCTGACTTAGTCCCATTTGCCAGCATTTGGCCCATGTCCCTCCAGACCCTTCCTATTTATGTACCCATCTAGATGTCTTTTAAATGTGTAGTTGTACCCACCCCCATCACTTCCTCTGGCATCTCTTTCCTCACCCACACCACCCTCTGCATGAAAAAGTTACCCGTCAGGTCCTTTTTAGAGCTTTTCTCTCTCACCTCAAAGCCTATGTTGTCTAGTTTTGGACTCCTGGGTTTGGAAGTTAATATTCAATTTTTTTTTAGTATCTTATTTCTTGATCTTCAATATTATTTTACAAATTTAATTTGGTTATTATGAAATGAGAGTGTGGTGCTGAAAAAGCACATTGGGTCAGGCAGCATCTAAGGAACAGGAGAATCAATGTTTTGGGCATAAGCCCTTCATTAAGAACGTTGGTACTTATGAACAGAGATAAACTTGTCAAAAAAAAATCAATGGTTTAACATAAATGTGTAATAAGGTCAAATGTATAAAGTTCAATTGGGCATCCTTCCTTACACATTTACTGGAACTTTAAAATATGACACGTCTCTCTATTTTCAGAAGGAAGAAAAGGGAGTATTTTAAATATTATTACTGATATTCATCAAAACCGTCAACCCCGATACCAACTGCAACAGAAATATGTTCCTATTCCTTTAAGGACTTCATTCCACTTGCCCAATGTCTCCATTTCTATGGCATTTGGTTCCATTATGTTATTTTCCACAATGGTGCTTCTTACATTTCTTCCAATATTCCTTAACAGGTGATTCGCCTCCCAAATGTTTGACTGAGCCCTCAACCATGTCTGAACTATTTCTTGCATTTTGCTCTCATCCCTTACCCTCCCTTGTAGCTGAATCAGGGTCTCCTGGTTGTGGTCGTTATTGGTCTGGAGCGGGGATCTTTGAGTGCAAAGAACAAGGTGGCAGCAATAACAGGGGACCCAGGGACTCCTGGCCGAGGGGCGAATGTGGGTTCAGCATGAGACTCGGTGGCAATGGCATGGTGAGCCCAGTAGCAAAGAGATGGGGCCTAATAGTGGTCCCATTGCTGGGTCCAGTGCAGATGGTGGCCAGGTGGTTAGGAGCTTATGTGGACTGGGTTGAAAGGACTGTTAGAAAGAACTTTCTAATTTTTCTATTTTTCCAATTTCTTCCAATCATCTGTAATGCTGGACTTATTTCTTTATGTCTCTGTCTTCTTTCCTGTAAGAATTTGTACTTTGGAGTCTGTACCTCGGTACCTGTGTACCTAAGATTGCACCATAAGAGGTGACTTGTAAACTTTTCACTATAATCATGTGAGCACATGTGATAATACATCTAGTTCAGTTCAATATCATGGGCAATAAAAGGAAGAAAAAAACACATTGCCTGTATCAAAATGACTGAAATTTGTATATGTATGATCAGAACATGTAGATCTTGAAACAAAAACTCAAGTTGATTAAAAGTTTGCAAAGTTCAAGTTGAAAGAGGGTCTCAATCCCAAATATTTACTTTTTTAACATCACAATATCTTTAAAAGACAAATCATTGTTACACTTTACAGTGAAAACATTATCTTGAAATAGCATGACAAGTGGCCACTGCCACTTTTGATTCCTTACATGATTCATTATATTATTGTTTCTGAATCAGGATATTTAATCATGTTGCAACCTGTGAATGTCTTAATTTATTTTTAAGAAACTCACCAGAAATCTTTAATCACTGTATACTAGCATTGGAATGCAATTGGAAAGATTTCAGTGAATACAAATTGGATAGCATATGTATGAGAAGCTACAAATATTTTAACTTTCTAAAACTGCAATGTTACTGCTGTGTGTGTGCTGAAATAATGATGTCCCCTGCTGCAGTTAACTACTGAAGTTGCTCTAGGTTATTATTGAATGGTTAAACATTTCCTTTGCAAGCTCTTTCGTGCAACTATATCCTGCATGATCCATTCAACATGCTAAAAATGAAAGAACTGTATTCAGGTAGAGAGGGAAGGAAAAACACATGGCCCCCAATTCATCATTAAGTCTAAGGGTTTTAAGAATTGATACCACATTCAAAAGAAATTGGAAGATTCCAGTAAAGGATGGCATGGGTAGACTTTCGAACACTTCCACAGTTCGAAAGATGGGGCAGTAACTTAATTATGTGCATTGTAAAAGGTTATAAAATGTAGGAATGTTCAGATAATCCATTCCAGTTCAGTGACATCACACAAGTGGCCCAACATTCCTTTAGAATCCCTACAGTGTGAAAACAGGCCCTTCGGCCCAACAAGTCCACACTAACCCTCTGAAGAGCAACCCACCCAGACCCACTCCATTACTCTACACCTACCCCCAATGAATGCACTTACCTTACACACTCCCAAACATTATAGGCAATTTAGCATGGCCGATTCACCTAACCTGCACATCTTTGGAATGTGGGAGGAAACCAGAGCATCCGGAGAAAACCCATGCAGACACAGGGAGAATGTGTAAACTCCACAGACAAACAGACAGTCGCCTGAGGCTGGAATCGAACCCGGGTCCCTGGCGCTGTGAGGCAACAATGCTAACCACTGAGCCCATACAGCAGCAGTTGTTCACTAAATTTGTAGCCAAATTTGATTTTACTGTGTCTGGGGTGAACCTTCATAATTAAAGCTAACTGTGATGAACATGTGTAGGAAGGCAGCATTGGGAGAGGTAGGGACACTGTCTTTCCAATGATCAACTTGATTGCCTTAACCCAATTCAAAATTAATTCAAGTATTATAGTTTGAAAACATAATCAATGTTGAGTGTTGTGTCCTATAATGAAGGAGTGTTGAAAAATGAGAGACTCTTTTGGTCAGAGGAGATATAAAAAGCATCTTTGTCGTTGAATGTTAAGTATATAATTGAAAAATGCGATGACTGGTCAAGGATACTCTTGGTATCCTGCCCAAATCTCAAAACAGTTGTCATAAAAATCAGATTTATTGGCCAATAATGGTTTAACTGATCAATAGTTACATTTAATTACTGAACAACATTGTACAATTAGTTAATTTTGAAGTGTAGTCACAAAATATTTTTGGATGTTCTAAGGTACACAAATGAAAGTATTTTTTCCTTGTTCACCAACAACAGGCAAATAGGATTTTTTCTGTACAATAATGGAAAACATTAGGCAGAGATAATTCTTGCGTATATGATCTCATGCTTAACCATATAAACTGCATCATGAATGTACCAATCTTTCTTTTCTCTACAGGTTCTATGCAGTTATTAACTTTAAACTTTCTAATGCTTTCAGTGCCTGAAGGAAATTAAAACTGGCCTGAAATTCCAGTTCACTCAGTTTACTTTTCAAACTTATAGATATTCAGAGATCCAAAACTGAAGGGGCAACTTTATAGCAGCCTATTGGTGTCCGGAAAGATGCATCAAGTAGTACCTTGCCACTTCAAAAACATTACAGGAGGATCATGAAGGCCCAGCCCAGACAGTGTACAAGTAAACTCAGTCACTTCCAAAGAAATGCTGGGACATCTGTATGATGTGACTGATCTAGAATGGACTACCTGAAAGTTCTTTCATTTTACAACCTTTATAAAACACATAATTAAAATAGTATGCCCCATCTTTGGATTTGCTCAGCCATTTGGAAGCTCTATTCATACCATCATTTACTGGAATCTTCCAATTTCTTCTGAATGTGGTGGCATCCAGAAAACCATATCAGTTCCTAAACCACCAGGGCATTAATGGTCAGGGAATCAGATGCTTTTCCTTTCCTCTCTGTCTGAATATAGCTGCTTCCAGTTTTAAAACAGTTCGCATAAGCCATTCAGAAAATGGTTACAAGAAAGTAGTTGCAAAAGAAATATTTAACAATTCAATAATAGCCGAGAGTAATCGTAATAGGTAACTGCAGCTCAGAGGCATCATTAATTCAGTGCACACAAATAACAGTAACATTTCAGTTTTGCAAAAGTTAAAATATTCACAGCTTCTCTCACTTGTGGAATCTAATCAGTATTCACTGAAAATAATCATCCTTCCAATTGCACTCCCATCCTGGTTCCAATGATTAAAGACTTCAGGTGAGTATGTTTCATTAAACCAAGACATCCTGAAGTTTCGACATGATTAAATATTGTGATTTAGAGAAAACAAAAATCTACTTAATCTATCTAATAAACATAACAATATATCGATTGGTTGATAGCATAGAATAATCTTGATTGAGTGTGCATCTGATGAGTTAGCTAGTCAGATAAACCATATAGGTAATAAGAAACAAAATATAAATCAATAAATAGAAATTTGAATCAAAACAAAAATGCTGGAAAAAATAAAATATTGAAACTTGAGTATCTGCAAAGTTTAGAAATGAACTACTAACATTTTAGATGTGGATCCCTTTGTTGGAACTGAAATTGGCATGATAAGCACAATGTGATGGCAGCATGTTAAAGGGAAGAGAACAGGATATAAAAGTCAAGAGGTAAGTATGCTGACTATGATCACAAAAGATCATTTAAACTCATTAACCTGTCACCTGGATAGAGTATCCACTGACAGATGGCTCCTCCTACGTCTGGGAGTTTGTCTTCCTAATAATGTAAAAGATTAGCCATATGCTCATTTTTCTTTCCATACGTGCATATATCCCACAGTAGCTTTATGCTATTATAAGTGCAGACTACTATTCCCTTGAGCGGAATGAAGGCCTTCCTTTTTCAGAATACCTTTGTACATAATACTTGCCATGTAATATAATCTAAAAGAACACATAAAAAATATGTTCAAGTATATTGTGTTCTTATCATGAATTTAATTGAACAAAATTATATTTATTTTGTTAAGAAGCGCATTTTCTGGTCTCCAAGTAAAAGGATGTGACTTGTGCCAGGAGTTTGTTAAATATGTAGAACAGACCACTGGTGGGATTCTGGCAATTAAAATGGCAATTTGCCAGAGAAGTGGAGGAAACTCCCAACAGGGCTACAGTGAACACTCATTCCAATACAGAAATTGATGATAAAAATACTGGAGCACTAAGGATATGAGAAGATGCTCCATTGAAAACATCAATGGAGACTTAACCATACAGCAACAGAAATAACAAATATGACTTGTATTCATATACTGTAGTGTCTTTGATTACTGTTAAAAATGCTGTATCAGTTGTGTGCGCAGGCAAAGTTATGATTTACAGCAGCTGATATTAACTAGGTAAAAATTAGGGTAGATATATGGAGACTTGTTTTGAGGCACCAGAAATGGGTGTGTCCCCTTCATTCTACTTTTTTGTGGAAAAAGAGGGACAGTAGAATAAAGGAAAACAGGCCTGTGGGAAGGTGACTGAAGCACCATGATTCTCACAGATGATGTCATCTTGGCCAGGAAGAGGGAAGAAACTGTGACAGGAGAAAGAAACCCTGTTGTTTGGAAGAGAAAACTTAGGAAAAAAGTGACTATCTGACGAACAAAAAAATCCTTTGTATCTTTCTGTCATTTGAAACTGATTGATGCAGTTGGAGAATTCTATCATTCCATTCACAAGCAGGTGGAAGATGTCAATCAGACTGCCTATGCAGCACACTGGGAATTTTCCTGCAGAATTAACACCCCAGACAGTGAAGATTGTCAAGGTCAAGAAAATGAAATGCGTGTTGTGGCCACCCCTTGGCAGAAGGTAATAGGCTTGGCAGTGAAAGGCCTCACTAAGCACAATCAGAATAAAATCACTGACGTGCATATCATTGAGACCACAATAAATTATTGTTGAGATTGATGCTGTTCAATTTAGCAGTGATTTAAAATATAATTGATTTTATCATGGTTTCAGCCAAAACAAAGTGGGAACCACTAAAATAAATGCCTTCAACTTGAAGTCTCCAACAAGTAAACACAATGAGCAAACTCACCATAGTGACTTTAAGATCTCTTTTTGAATGACCCTTGTGCTGAATGACTTAACCTGGAAGAGGTTTTAAGTTAGGCCAAAAGCTAGCCCAAAGCTATTACTGGGTCCCTGGTAAAACCGATGTAATAAGCTTAGCTTTATTTAATGATCAGCAGATCCTTTATTGTAGTTGCATGGTGAGTCAAGTACAACTTGAAGGAGCAAAGCTGTTTATTAACACAGATACATGACCCAGCAAGTAAGCTGTGTTTTGATATAATGATGTACCACATGTTACTCAGCAGGTATATTGCCTTTCTGACAATATCACATGCAGTTCACAGAATGCTGACATTTTCAATTTAGATGCACTATTTTGTAGACCTCTTTTTCTCCCACCCCACACTCAGTGTATACACAACAATTCATCATCTCGAGGCAAAGAATATTCATATGCATGTTTTTTTTAAAATAGGACTTCTGGTCATCCAGTTGTGATAAAGGGGAAACCTATTTCAAAATCTAAAATATCTTTAATCACTCTTTTTTTATCTTATGCCCAGTTGGTGAATAACAGGTAGTATGCCACCTCTCAAGAAGAGATGTCATCTAATTGACCATATTATTCACCACAGACTTTAATCTTGCTCCTATTAAAATTATTAATGATGATACATCAGTTTAAAAAGCTGGCAATCCGGTAAGAATTTAATTAGTTCCGTAGTGTTGTTTCAGTTTGAATAAATATTAAATATTTTTAAATAAAAGTTAGTTGTAACTCATTCCAGCTCCTAGCATAGCAAAGCACCTCAGCATTGTGATTCCACTGACAGAAAACACAAGCATGGCAGACAAAATGTTTATCACAGTGCAAAGTATTCAGAGCTTGTTTAAACTTAGGATTCAGTTACAGGACAGCAAACACGAGACAAACTCCTTGTATTGCTGTCCAATTTGCACAGATAACATTAAGTGTCATCTATTCTGTTAAATGCAATCACAGAAGAGCAGAGGCATATAATAAATATTTTCAAATAATGTTCCTTTTTGTAGAATTGGCTTTACAAGAGATGAAATAAAATTTAACTTGCTCAGAGCATATTGGCAATTCCACGATTGATGTGAAGTTAGTTTGACTCTTCAAACTGTTCACCTCATGGTGACATTTTACATCTCGACTCAGCACAATACTCTGAACTGGCTTGTGAATTGATTAGACAGCAGTCATATTTCATAGGTATTATGCAAAATACTTAATGATAGCAGAATCTGGTAAGTACAAAAGACAAGGTCAACGCATTTGCAAACAGCAGTGCTGAAAGATGATTTGTCTTGGTGACCTCAGGAGGAAGCCATTATCACAGATACCAGTATTTAGCCAATTGGATCTACTGTGCAGTCAGTTCTGATATAATGTGGCAGTTCCGTTCTCGTGCAATCCCATGTTATAAGACAATTGCATAATAGTAGGACCATTTAAACTAATGAAGCTCAAATCATGTTATAACCAATACTCGCTTTAAAACTTTGAGCTTTAGAAAGTCCCCTGATTTGTCAACCGTGTTATAATGAATTCATGTTAACAAATCACGAGTTATAGCAGACTGACCTGTACATGATATCAAGAAACCATAGACTATTCTGGGAAACAGAACAGGCTTTGGATCCTGCCAAGATGCCAACTGTAGTAATTAATGACTTATGCTTTGGAACTAGCAGTGCCCTTAGTCAAGCTGTTCCAATACATCTACAAAACTGACATCTACCCAACAAAGCAAAACAAATTGCCCAGGTATGACCTGTTGGCAAAAAGCTGGACAAATACAATCCAAATCAATTTCTGTCTGACTAGTCTATTCAGCAGCAAAGTGATGGGAAGTTTCACCAACAGTGCTATCAAGCTGCACTTCCCAGTGTCGTGCTCAGTTGAGTTACATCAGGGAAACTGGGTGCCAGACCTCATTTCATTCTTGATCAAACATGGACAGAAGAACTGATTTCCTGCGATGAATTGAGAGTGATTGCACTCAAGTCCAGGCTGCATTGGCTGAAACCAGCACTAGGCCTTTCAAATATCACAATCAAGGATGCAACAGCTGGTTCAGGAATACAGTGGTAAGGTAATCGAGTGTGCTGACAATGGTTCACTCAGTTACTCTCATAGTGGCCACCCAGCAAGGATAAATGTCTGAAGATTCAACTGGAAGCATGTTTGCCTGTTCCTTGTCATCTCTGGCCTGCGGGTTGGATAGGTGTCCGAACCATCAGTTTCTCATCAGCAAGTTGGATTGGGATGCCTGCATGGCATATACCGCTCAGAAGAACTGGGGTGAGGAGGCTCCAGGCTCAATTTGGAATGACATTCTGTCCTCCATTGTCCAACGTGTGTGGTCAATGTGCCACTGATCATGCCCTGGTTCAGCATAAAAACCTAACTTCTGCCCCTAGTAACTAGAAAAACTGGTCAAGCCTCTGAGGTTTTTTTTCCCTATATTTCCTCTTTAGAGTTGGGGAGCTTGTTCCTGTCACTTCCAATGAGTGGTCAAAAGTATGAAAACAATACTTCTGTACACATCTTCCGGGAAGAATTCACATTACATCTTCCTGTAGATTCAGTTCCTTTGCAGCTGTGCACTGCTAGAGATTTTTTAAAACAAGCTTTAAAATGATAAAATAGCTGTCATAAATGCATGGTCAGATGTGACATGATTTAGAGAATGTGCTCTCAATGTCCAACATCGAGATGTTAAAGCTCTAACAGGATGTCAGTGAGCAATTCACAGATTTTTCATCATTTCATGCCATTGTCTGACACTGAAGCCTTTTGGATTGTGTTGTCAAATTCCATTACCAAAGTCTTCTAGATTATGAGATGAAGTACCTATTTATAATACTAAATTAATCCACACAACAATGAGTACAATAAGACAGTTTGAGATGTTACAATATGATGACAGCATGTGGTATAATTTAATCTATTCAGTAAACCTATGATAAATGATCTTCATTCAACAAAATATTCTATGTCCTTTAGCTTTCACCTCCAAAACTTCCCAAGTCAGAGCATCAGAATATTAAAGGTTTTCTCATTGCTGTGTGTATAAAATATCTCACAAATTGTCAGTACATAAGAATCTCACTGCTATAGCCTCCAGAAGGTTTCACATCCATCATAGAAATGATGATACGGCATTATCTACAAATGGGAAAAGATCATTT
This sequence comes from Chiloscyllium plagiosum, assembly GCF_004010195.1. NCBI lineage: Eukaryota > Metazoa > Chordata > Chondrichthyes > Orectolobiformes > Hemiscylliidae > Chiloscyllium > Chiloscyllium plagiosum. The sequence goes on from NC_057732.1 coordinate 24,059,662, forward strand.
TTCATTGTATCATGGAATCCCTTACATGGAACCAGGTCTCCTGTGTTCAAAATTAACAGATAATTGAAATCAGGAACATACTATAACCTAGCTTGAAGAAGCAGTAAAGTGTAAATATTTTAAAAATGCTATTATTGAACTCTTGTTCACAGATTTTTCATTTGTCAACTCTGAACTAGAAATTGGTTGCAGTGGGGAAGGTGGGGAGATGGGGTTGGTGATGAAAGGGGGTTGGGTGGGGGGGAAGTGGCTCGTGGTTGCTACAATGACTTCAATGCCCCTCACGTTATTCAGGGCCATTGCTACCCCCTGCATTGCTGGCTCAACCCTTGGTCATCTAATGGCTGTCCCTTGACTTGAAGCTTGCGTTCACTCATCAGAAAATAAAGGAAATTCACCCTCTAAAAGCTAGTGGCCAATCAAATTGCCAGCAGTTTTCTTGTTTCCACAGGTTTACCATTATTAGATTAGATTAGATTAGATTAGATTAGATTAGATGATTAGATTACTTACAGTGTGGAAACAGGCCCTTCGGCCCAACAAGTCCACACCGACCCGCCGAAGCGCAACCCACCCATACCCCTACATTTACCCCTTACCTAACACTACGGGCAATTTAGCATGGCCAATTCACCTGACCTGCACATCTTTGGACTGTGGGAGGAAACCGGAGCACCCGGAGGAAACCCACGCAGACACGGGGAGAACGTGCAAACTCCACACAGTCAGTCGCCTGAGGCGGGAATTGAACCCGGGTCTCTGACGCTGCGAGGCAGCAGTGCTAACCACTGTGCCACCGTGCCGCCCACGTCTATTTATATCTATTTACTAATGCTACTGTGTTCATGACAACACAATGTGCCATATTTTGACAGGCAAATTGTCTGATATAACCCATGAGGTTGCATTATATCACCAAGAACTGAATAATGATGAATAGCAATCTCAAACATCCCATTTATATAATCCAAATAGTTCCCATTGCACAAAGCCAAGCATGCACAAAAGACAAGCATGGCCGTGGATGAGTATCTAATAATTTTTAGCTGGCCCCAGTAGGCATCCAAAATTAATCCAGTAACTGAAAATGAGAATCTGGAATATACCCACAGTGCAAACATTTCACTGGAAGAGAAATTGCATGAAAAACCAGTAAAATGGCAAGTTAGGTGACAGCTGAAGATCAGAAACAAAGGTTACAGAACAAACACTACTAAATGTAAATGCATCAATGGAAGTTTTATTTTGCACTTTAGAGGGATTAATTATTCTAGTATTTGTATTGGCAAATGTCAACATAAAAAGAGCTGACTCAATATTGTGACATGCATTGAAATAATATTTAAAGAATGGATGCGAGCATGAGGAATTTTAATACATTATTAACATTATAAAGCCGTAAAACATAGTCAGCAATCTTCCATTTTGTTACAATACGGTACAATGTAACAAAGCTCTGCCTCTGTCACCACAGCTGTTCATGTATTGGTACACTGGCTTGAAAAATATGATTTGAATGTGACATCTTCCCAGAAATTTGATTCACAATAACAATTTCATCAAGTACCTTCGGTGACAAATATCAAGTTTCCAGTGACATGAATTCACACTACAAATGACAGTCTGACAGGCAGGTAATCTGACACCTGCCAAATCAATTTCTACAATCCTTCAGGTTGTCAGAACAACTAAACTGAAAGCTGCTATGTTTCCAGTGCTAAAACTTCTTAAGCTTGTCAGGCTAGGCAGATCTTCTCTGATCAGAGATCGAATGAGACTGGCAGATCTCACAGAATTGTTAAAATTTAAACCAGTAAAGAAAGTATGTCAGAAAAGAAAGGCCTCTCACAAGGCTTGGGAAACAATAGCTTTAAAATCTTTTTGGCTGACAGCACTTGCACAACACAAATAAAAGGATTGGATATTCTTGAATTTATTTATATTCCAGGGTAAACATTAAGTGGCTAGTGTCATAATAGATGACGGACAGCGAACAACAATTTCAATTGATGCAATTCACACAACACCGGGTTATAGTCCAACAGGTTTATTTGGAAGTACAAGCTTTTGGAGCATCATTCCTTCATCAGGTAGCTAGTGGGCAGGATCATAGGACACAGAATTTATAGTAAAAGATCAAAGTCTCATATGCTATGAAGATGTGGGTGTACTGTACCTTTGAGTGAGTTAAAAGCTAGCAGAACTACCTGACAGCACCAAGTGTTCTGAAAAAAAGATATAATGTAACATTTGGTCGAACAACTCAATTAGTTGGTTGCCTGGAGATGTGAAAACAGATTTGAATTAGACCAATCAGTTTAAAGTATACCCCAAATAATACCAAACTCCAATCAAGTTTGAATTTAGTATATTGGCAATCTTAAAAGCCAATGACAAATCCGATGCTTTGGGGGAATAAGACCAGGCAAATTAAACAGTTGGGAGGAGAACTACCAAGCCAACGACATCTGCAGACTGCTTAGAAAATAGCTCTCTTAAAAACGTACCTTTAATCGATCTGTGACCTGTGAAGCATAATCCCTAAGAAAAAGAAAAGATGACACAGGAAGATCCAAATAGAGGATTTGACAGTTGGCTGGTTTTGAAAACTTGAATTTTTAGTAAATCTTAATTGGGGGCTTTATAGGACTAGTATTCTAGTATTCCTGAAGAAGGGTTCATGCCCGAAACGTTGATTCTCCTGCTCCTTGGATGCTGCCTGACCTGCTGTGCTTTTCCAGCAACACATTTTCAGCTCTGATCTCCAGCATCTGCAGTCCTCACTTTCTCCTAGTATTCTATAAGGGAAGGTAAAAGATAGGTTAGAGGAAGGGGTTGTAAATAATTGTTAGTTAACTATTCCCTGTTATTACTTTAAGAAATAGAATGGTTAATTTTTACTTTAATTAGTTCTTGGCCTTGAATTTTCACAGATTATGGCATGGAATAAATCTTTTCTGGGTTGCTGGTTTAAATTAAGAAGGAGGGTTTACCACATGTCATAACACATACAACTGATGCAATGTATTGAACAAACCTAGATTACTGTTAAGTCTTTAATCACTTAGAATGGGTTGCAGGTTTTGGTTCATTAATATGGAAATCCCAGTACTTCTTACAAGTCACATTCCTGAGTTAACTTAAGGTTTTATGATAAAAGGGGACATCTCAGCTCAGGCAATACATCAAAGGGCTGAGGTTAGAGTCTGTCTGTATTCCAACCTTGAGTCCAACTGGTTGTATTTGATGAAATGTCACATGGGCTGACTGCCAACAGATTTTGTGCTTTTGAACAAAATAGAATGGATCTGCAAATGCAAATTCACCCCATAGACTCAAATGTGTGTGTGCGTATGCGCATGAGCGAGGGAATATGTGAATGAGTGTGACAGAGTATATGCTTGTCAGAGTCTGAGTGTGTGTCTGAGTGTGAAGGGTATAGTGTAGTGGGGTCACCTGTAGTGTGACATGAACCCAAGATCCTGGTCAGGGCTATCCTCATGGGTATCGAGCTTGGCTATCAGCCTCTGCTTGGTGATTCTGCATTGTAGCAAAAGCTGTGCGTGGATCCCCGGTACGCAAACACCAAGTGTCACTACGTACTGAGGTTCTACCTGTCCCCGGTGTTGCGAAGGATGGGCCTGGCCTCCCTGCCGCGGAACGCTCCGAGTAGTTGGACCGTTCCGTATCACCTGTCCTTCGTGGAGAAATTTATGAAGAAAAACACCTTTGACCACAAGTCCATTAGGAAGTGGTCAGCACGTAGTGTCCTTGAGACCCTTCGGGAAAAGGAGAGGGCAGATCCTATTGAGCGGTTCCCTGAGCAGACTGTCAAAGTCATTTGGCAGAATGCCTCATCGCCAGAACTTTCCAACAAGCACCAAGACATGGCTTGGCTGGTGGTGAGAAGGGCTCTGCCTGTGAGATCCTTTATGCACGCTCGGACTCTCATCCGCACCGCACGCTTCCCTCGAAGCGGCTGCGGGGGGACGAGACTGTCACACACCTCCTTCTGGAATGTGCCTATGCAGAGGAAGTCTGGAGAGGAATGCAGTGGTGTTTGTCGAGGTTCGTCCCGAGCAGCGCCGTGACGCGGGACTCCGTGCTCTACGGCCTGTTCCCC
>NC_057732.1:24072840-24094230 GCF_004010195.1 Chiloscyllium plagiosum
TCTGCTGACGCCTCAGCTAATTATATGGGCATATGATTGAAAAATGTACAGACCTGTATAAAAATGATAAATTCTGATCTCTGTATGTACATGTTTACATATGTATGGCATGACCAACTGTACAGACCATCAAATTATTTTATGAATAAAGTATATTTTTGAAATAAAAAAAATCCCAAAAGATATAAACTCACACTCTCCCTCCAACAAACACACACATAAGTCTATGGGGTGAATTTACATTTGCAGATCTGTATTTGCGGATACGTTCTATTTTGTTCAAAAAGCACACCATCTGTAGGCTGTTAATCTATGTGACATTTTATCAATTCCTACTTTGTAAATAGAACCAGTCTTACTCAAGGTTGGGATACAGACAGACAGACCCTGACCTCACACCTTTAAAGGCATTGTCTGAACTGAGAGGTCACCTTTCTTAAAAAAAACCCTTAAATTATCTCGGACTGTGACTTGAAAGAAGTTCTGGGATTTAGGTATTGATGAATTGAAACCTGCATCCCATTCAAAGTGATTAAAGACTTAACAGCAATCTAGGTTTGATCAATACATTGCCATTTTGTATGCCATTTTGTATGCCATTTTGATCTTTTACTATAAATTCTGAGTCCTATGATCCTGTCCCACTAGCTGCCTGACGAAGGAGCAGCGCTCTGAAAGCTTGTACTTCCAAATAAACCTGTTGGACTATAACCTGGTGTTGTGTGATTTTTAACTTCAATTCATAAGACATGTACATTTGTACTAGGGTTTATAGAATTCAGCAGCCCTAAGTGAAATGTAGACTTCATCCATTCGAATTACCCACTTGGTCTGGAATCCCATTATGGCTGCTACAAAGATTTTGTCTTTAAAAATACAAATGTAACCAGTGCACATTTTTCCTTTGGGATTCCAGACTGTCCTGGTTTGCAGGCAGTGTCATTGACATGTGGAATAGTTTTATATGCATAATATAAGCACATAAAAAGTAAACGGAGATATTACATTTCACGGACAAGATAATGATCCTTAGAGTATCCAATATTTTTATAATTCTGGTTACTCATGATCTACCATGGATACTTTCAGGCTACATTTATATTTTAAAATTCTAATTTACACATACCTTCAGTGCAAAAGCATGCAAAATATGATTTTCCAATATAGAATGTGTGTCTTATTTGCTGGCACCTTATGATGTCAACTACGTCTGCCAGCATGTAAGACAGGGGTAGCGGTGCGTGAGGTAGTTTACTGCCACAGATCCCCCTTGTCTAGAGCCTGTCTAATTAACACAGTACAGGATGAACCACTAGTACTCCAAAACAGAAGAGGCCTTGTTCTAGTTAACACAAGAAGGTTTATTGCATTATAGTAATAACAATTTACATTGCCAGTCAGATTTATTACTCAGACTTTCAGGAGCTGTAGTGTACATATCTGCTAGGAAGGTTAATGGAGAACTCCTGTTCTTACCCAAAGACATGCCTGACATCAATCAGATTGCAGTTGCTCCAGCCAATTTCAACATTAACACTTTCAGAACTATTACCTTCCACAACATCTCCCTCCAACAAATAACTAATGATACAGTTGTGAATAACAATATTACTTTTACCGCTATTGCATCTCCCTCTAAGTCTCTGACTTCACAAATGCAGGCAGTTTAGATATTTCACAATATTTCACAAATGCACTCTCTTCAGACTTGGAAGAATGGTGGGTCATCTACTTCAGGACTGTTGCCTTTTGTTCTGACCAAGGAATCATTTCTCCACTGGAGGATCCTACAGCTCTCAGAGAATGTTGATCCATTTCCTTATCAGGGCGATATTTAAATCTCCTGAATTTCTTCTGTGGAGGAACTCTTCTCTGCTAACTCAGATTGTTACCACTCAAGATGACCTGGGAGACCAATGAAATTGTGACTGTTTGTCACAGAAGATAGTTTCTCTGGTGGTACAAATACTTCCTTCCTTCGTGTATCTTAGATTTCTGGACCGGGTTTTCTCTTATAATCTGAAAGAGGTACTCTCTCTTTTTCACAATATCCTGAATGCTTAAACCAGGCAAGGTCTTCTTGACCATGTCCTGTATCTACAGATATTGGTCTGGCTCCCATGGCTCATTAGGTACCTCACCTCCTTTGATTTGTTGATCATGACAAACTTCTTTAGTCACCATCTGCAGCTGGTGATATTGACCTTTTCAGACTCTCAGTCATGTCACTAAAAGAATGTTACTCATTCTGTCACTGGTGTTGATTTAAGAGAAAGGATTGACATCTCCACCAGTTTTGTAAAGTCTGCGACCTCCTCTATTTCAGGAGATGTTTTGCTCTGTTAGGGTACCACTATGAATCTAGAAAGCCTATTCAATTATTGAGATTTATTTTCAGGCTCAAAAGCGATGGTTTTTGGCTGTGAACAGCATATACATTTCAATTCTAAGGCAGCAAAGCTCATTCCTGTATACATCTAAAATTAACAGGGTGTTTATTGGCATAGAGAAGTTCAGTTTTTCCTGCCATATTTGAATCAGCAAGTTTCTTGGGAATGCATTGAATACTCTCTCCAGTGGAGTTATTTCATCCATCATGTTTTCTTATCTGATGGTGGTGAGGGTTTTACTGTTAGGCCTCTCTTTGTGTGACAGTTAACCTTTAGCACCACTTCCCCTTATTTCTGCGCAACGTTTGTTCTACAAACAAAACATTGCTTTGTCATGGCTGGCATTGCCTGTATCTGGGAGATCTTGTTGTCCCACAGCATTGACATGGTTGGCCTTCCCATTATGTCGGCTTACCACAAGATGAGATTGACAGCAAGAACTTCTGAGATAGAGACTTTCTTTGAAATAGTTTATGAGTTATTCTAGTTTCTGCTTTCTTCTCCAAAGTTAACTTCTCCTTGAATTGCAAGAAACCTGACAAATTTCATCAAAACTTTTACCAAAAATTCTGATGATTGGATTTCAAACATTCAGTAGTCAGTTTTCCATTAATATTTAGAGGTCAGTAATGAAATTGAATGCAAATTCTCCTGGGAGCCAGACTTTTCTGTTATATCTTGCTCATTCAAGAGTTCTTTTTGTTCTTAAGTTAAATAAACTATTAAAAGTTTCTGGGACATTAGCAAAATTCTCTGTCTTTGTTATATTCTGTCAATTAACAACATCATTTCAATGGACCTGCTAATTACGGCAATGTATTAATTAGTCCAGTTTCAGACATAGGACTTAATTTGAAAGCAGCTGAAAATGTGTTGCTGGAAAAGTGCAGCAGGTCAGGCAGCATCCAAGGAACAGGAGAATCGACATTTTGGGCATAAGCCCTACTTCAGGAATTTGAAAGCAATCCTGTATCTTAAAAACCGTCTCCAACAAGTCCAATGTTGTGTTCTGTGGGATTCTTCTCTGATCTTGAATCTGTGAAAGTATTCTGTGTTTGTTAGTTTCCATTACTTTATAGCTACTTTGTACATATTTACTTTCAATTCAGCTTATAACCTCCTATTTTAGCTGATATTCTTACATTCAATGCTTAAATTAATGCAGACCTTGCTAGAATGTACAATGTTTTTTGTTGTTGGTCAGTCCTTTCGATCTTTGCATTGCTGAAATGCTGTATCAAATTCATTGTTAAAGCTCCACAGGAACAAATTTCTGGCTGGTTTGAGGTGATTGTATACTGTCAAGCTTTCAAATTTCCACTTCTTTGTCATACTGTATCAATGTACTATTTACCGGCTTTGGTTTTTTTTCTGCATTTGAGTGTTTCTCACCTTCTGCATCAAAAATTGTTTTCTTTCCCCATGAATTTTTCTCCCCAGGAATAAAAGGTATTTCCCCGCACTTCATGGCTTCAAAACATCAAAACTTTACTTCCACCCGAATTTCTAAATAAAGTTCCTTGGCTGTGGGCTTTATTTCTCCTGTCCCTAAATCACAGTTCGGTTACTGTGCTACAGGTTTTTCAAATATTTAATTTTGCTTCACTTTTCTTCTGCTAACAGACTCATTCATTAGGTTTATTTTCAAAATTTGCTCTTTTCCAGCATAGATGAATTGCAAGCTGCCCTGATTCAGTAGCCCCAGTATAAGTTTAATTTCTGACCCTTTTACTGCCTCTTGGGGCTAGGCGTCCTGTAGCCTAACCTTAATGATAGCAGTGGATATTTTAAGATGCGAGAATTATCTTTTACACTTCCTTGCCTCAGTCACATGCTTCTTGTACCTTTTTACCAACTTATTGATGAATGCTGAGAGTGTTTGGAATGCTGAGCTTTCTATCTTGCTGCTCCCATTACTGCTGATTTCAGTTGCTGAAGACTGCTTGTGCCTTTCCAAAGTGGCAGTCCTCTTATAGTGGTTAATTCACTTTTCTTCTCTCCATCGTGCGAAGGAATTGAAATCTGCACTACTTTTATGGTATGGTCTTTTCCCTGATTGCCACTGCTGGCATCTTGGCAGCTGTCTCTGCTGGCATGTGACAAAAAACAAGGGATGATTGGGGTAATTCACTGATACCAATCATTGCTTGTACTGTGTCTACAGCATTTCTAATTGTTAGAGGATGCACCACTGTAGTATCCAAACAGAGAAGTGGCATTTTTTTCTTAGTTAAGAAAGATGATATATATTGCATGATAGCAATAAGTATTCTGTACCTTGCTAATCAGAAATAATTAGAAAGGACTCACAGGAGCTATACAGAACAACATTTGTAGGGAGCAACAATAATGTAAAACCCCTGTCTCCACCCAGAAACTATGAGACATCACCACATTTGGTGGAGACAATGCAACTTTAACATTTACTTTTCTTAAGACTCATATTTTATACAATAGAATGATATCCTTTATTGCTAATGGATACAATATCTGAACCTCGATCCTACAAAATGAATACAGAACAAAGCATAGAGTCAGACATATGTTGCTGTTTTCTGTGATTCCTGCAGAATTAACACTATAGCACAAGTGAGACGCTCTTAGACTACTATTTGTTCTTCAAAAGTGGTGGCTCTAAAGAACACAGTTGTCATTTTGCCAGGAAGCAGTGGAAGTTCTCCATAGGAGATACATTGATGGTGTATTCTGGGGAAGATGGTCGCACTCTTACAAACAACAGTAGAGCAAACTCTCATGGTGGGCTGGTCAAATCAAACAGTGGACTGCAGAATGTGGATGAATTTTTCCAAGCATTTGAAGATTTAGATTAGATTAGATTACTTACAGTGTGGAAACAGGCCCTTCGGCCCAACAAGTCCACACCAATCCGCCGAAGCGTAACCCACCCAGACCCATTCTCCTACATTTACCCCTTCACCTAACACTACAGGCAATTTAGCATGGCCAATTCACCTAACCTGCACATTCTTTTGGATTGTGGGAGGAAACCGGAGCACCCAGAGGAAACCCACACAGACACGGGGAGAATGTGTAAACTCCACACAGAGAGTCGCCTGAGGCAGGATTTGAACCCGGGTGTCTGGCGCTGCGAGGCAGCAGTGCTAACCACTGTGCCACCGTGCCGCCTGAATTCCTGCAGTGTGGAAACAGGCCCTTCAGCCCAATACATCCATACCAACCATCCAAAGAGTGATCTTCCCAGGCCCGTTCCCTTACATTTACCACTGACTAATGTAACAAACCTAGAAACCCCTGAACACTATGGACAATTTAGCATGACCAATCATCCCAACCTGCATCGCGGAAGGAAACTGAAGCGCCCATTAGAAACTCACGCAGCCAAGGGGAGAATATGCAAACTCCACACAGATAGTCGCCCTCGGTTGGAATCGAACCCACGTCCCTGGTGCTGTGAGGCAGCAGCGCATACCACTGAGCCAATGTGCTACTCTCTTTGTTTTGGAGTGTGAGCACGATTTTGAACACAATGCCTCAGCATGGAATATACAAAACACAAGATTTGCTGTTTTTCTGATAATTCACACATCATTCAGGAATACATTAGAGCCTTTTAAAACTGAATCAGAGGCTGCCAATTGTGAACACAGCTTACTTTTGGCAAGGATTAAAAAAAAAGGTTCCTCTTTAAAAGGTATGTCCTCACACGTGAGAAAATGCCACAGTTAAATTTTATTGATTGGAGGTATTCTTTACATTCCCCCAAATTTATCCCAAAAATGATGCCCTGGTCCCAAGGATAGTATTGTTTTGTAGTTGAAATTTTCTTGCCTTTAGGATGGAGCCAGTTACTTATACTGGAGAAGAGGCACGTAGTGAAAAGGTTATCACAATGTAACTCAAAGCCTCATTCACAAGTGAGGAGGATGAAGTGAAAAGGATGAAGATGACAAAGGAATCTTTGGTCAAAATGCATACACACACACATATCTTCAGCATAAAGACAAAACAGTGCTCAGTTCTTCTATGCTTACCTTCAGATTCAGGTAGATGCAGAAACACAAATGATTCATTGCATCTGAACTGTGTTACGAGATGAATATTTCTATTTGAGACCATCAGTCATGGGTAAAAAAAGTGTAGTCTGGGCTCTTGTTCACTCTCTAAGTACACTCAGGCAATGCCATGCAGCGTGAAAACATCTTAAGCACTCCCTAGATAGCAGGCATTAAAGTACAGGATGACATTTTCATAATTATAAACAACTTGTACATTAGCAGAATAGCATCACTTCCTAGTCATTGTCATGGGATTATAATGCAAAATCCTGATGGCAAAATATATCCATCTATAATATCCTCTACTCTTGGGATGTATTAAACGTGCTTTGCCCTCTCCATTTGATGTGTCCTTTCCCCTAGGAAAGTGTTATAAGTGCTTTCTCTTGCAAACATAGCATCAGCCCATATTTGCTAGATAAAGCATTTTTATCTCATTCCTAGGGGAGAAGACTCATGAAATGGAGAAGCAACAAATCTGTTTTATGAAGGAAAAGAATCAGACCATGTTAAATTTTTCTTGTGTTCTCAATCAAAGAGATCATTGTATAGAGGTGATCTGCCAGATTGACATGAACAAGTTTGCTCCAGTCCTTAAGCCGTCTGTCCAGGTTGTTCTGATATAATGCGCATTTCGTTAGCATGAATTGGCTACAATACAATTGATGATGAATTGTGAATGCTGTTTGGATAAGTTACTACTGAACAGGTATAGCAATTTTTTATGGCGATGTTATACAGTGCGATTTTCCATAGAGACTTTCCACAGCATGGAATTATAGAGGAACGCAACTGTCGTGCGATAGCAGAACAACCTGTAAGTCCGACTGTCATAGTGGATCTGGCTTGATCACAGCATCTGCAATCAAGCATAAGACAGTTGCATACATACACAAGTTGGAGTGATACAATCTGTAAATGTGGATCCTGGAGTAATGGGGGGAGTGAATGTAGCACTTGAGATACTTTTATGGTTGCAAATATGAGGGAGCACTCACCATTCAAAACAAAACAATCTATGGAGGCTGACAAAGAACCGTATCCTTCATTCCTCTGTAGCTACTGTTCATATTGCAGCAGGACTACCACCGGGGGATGTAAATACAATATGGCACAGTAAAAGGTTGTTCAAAAAGGTAGGAGAAGTGCTTGAGCAAAACTTCCCTAAACAAGTAAGACCAAATTGTTTTCATGTTAAAAACAAAGATTCTTTAAATGCAAACTGGAAAAAAACAACTTACCTTCAAAAGAAGTATGAACATCAAAAGTATCACCAATACAGCAAATGCGGGCTACAATCAATCAATACAGACTATTAACATATTGTTCACCAAAACCTGAGTGTTATTGGCAGATGTATAATACAACCTGCTGTAAACTGCATGTAAAATAAAGCTTTTCAGATTGCTTAGATATGTTAAGCCAATGTGTAATAAGCCATAGTTGGACTCCAGATTTAATGACATATCTATGCTAGCTTAAGAGTCTTACAGATTGCCTCAGTGCCTTAGTCTGAGTAGGACAATTAACTGATATTTTTGAGAGTGAAATCCAATATTGTCCCTTGATATTGTGATGATGTTAAAAAAAAGAACCCGGGGTTAGGCTCAAGCAAAGTAACATGCCAACTCTCATTACTTGCTTAAAATGAAATATGACTACTTAGCCTCTCAAAGAGTCATTCTCAATGGGATTTAGTCCTTTTAAGTGAGGAGAAAGCAAGAAAATAGGCATAGAATTCTTGGGGGAAACATAGTTGATTCAATCCTTGTCCATGAGATGGTGGGACAGATGAGCCGTTTTGGGTAGAGATGACGATGTTCACCCAAGAGGGAGTGCAGGTTCCAAATAGAGTTTTTCAGCCAGCCAATGTAACTAAAGGTCATAGCAAGAGAAAATGCCTCTAGACTTATGTTTTTTGATGACATTTAATTGAAAAATAGATCTTGCAGCAAACAGAGCTTTGACGGTAGCACTAATTGTGACAGATGTGTTTATCTTACGTGTATGCGGCAAATTTCAGGTCCCCAACTAGTTAACGCATGTATCAGCTACTGCACAACATTGAATTGATAATTTTCCTAAAATGGCAAGTCGCTGTTAAAATATGTAAAAGTTAAGTAACAGAAAATTTAGATAAGTTTTACAATCTGCACTGGTGAAATATTTCACATCCACACCGACTTTAACGGTGAGTTATTGTGTTATATCTCACAGTCGATATGACAGTATACCTTGATTTGCTCAGCTTATCACTATCATAATGTGTGACTCCTGGAGAATAAAAGATATCTGCAGACACTTTAACTTTGATCATTTGAAGCATGATGTACTGCTGGAAATGTGGTCTTTTGGTGGAACTAAATAGATTAAAACTGATGTGTGTTTCTGCCACCAGCAAGGTATTTTAATATGAGCAATGCTGCTTCAGTTAATGCCCTATAACATTAGAACTTAGATGTGTGTAATGTTGTAACGGAACATTTATTAAAAGCTCACTCTTACATGTAAACTTCAAATTCATAGACACAGATGCTTGGCCTATTATCAGGCTATTCAGCTACAAAACAGCAATGTGCTTGTATCAGCATGTCATGCTTCATCTGGCTCTCTACAGAATGAGATGGAAGTGATTTTAACTCTTAGACCTCAAACGCGCTGTGTTATGGTATTGTAGAGACTGTTCCTTCAGAAGGCTTAACGTTCATGTTACATCATCCCCTCCCCTTGTTAAAAGGACTGATAACCCCTCACTGAAAATATATACTTTACTGGAAAAAGCAACAAAGAACTGCGAATGCTGGAGACCTGAAATAGAAACAGAACCTGCCCGTGAAACTCAGCAGGTCTGGCAACATCTGTTGTGAGAAAGCTGAGTTAACATTCTAAGAGTTTTTGATGAAGAGTAATTGGATTCAATACTTTATCTTTGCTTTCTTCCAACAGATGCTGCCAGACCTGGTGAATTTTGCCAGTAATTTTTGTTTTTGTTCTATATTTTTTAGTATGTACTCTACAGAATTGCACTGTCTTTATAGGAAACACACACACCCAGCTCCCAATGGGTCCACATCTCTCTGTTTCAACAGCCTACAATATTTCAGTCATTCAAGGTCTTTCCCTCAAAGTTTGGGAGAATTCTAATGATAACGCTCAATTCTCACAATTAATCGGCCTGGCTTCCCCAGGGCAAACATTTCAGACTTTTTAAACTGAGACATGGGATGCATCTCTTCAACCAGAGCTTGTCACCCCTCCTATAGTCTGATAATTCACAAGGATCCTGGCCCCTTAACCCTGAAGATTGTCAGGAAATGCACATTGGAAGAAGTGATAAGACAAGGGAGCACTCAATGAATGGCAGGATATCAGGAAGCTCACTAGCAACAGAGGATCTTGTGATCATTGTCCACAGATCCCTGAAGGTAGGATGACAGGTTAATAGGATGGTTAATTTGACTTACAGGATCCTTGCCTTCATTAGTCAGGGCATAGATAACAATAGGGAGCTGTACAAACCTTTGGTTGGGCCACAGCTAGAGCACTGTGTGCAGTTCTGGTCGCCACACTATAGGAAAGATGTGATTGCATTGGAATGGGTACAGGAGAGATTCACCAGGATGTTGACTGTTTTGGAGCATTTTAGCTTTGAAGAGAGGCTGAAAAGACTCAGGTTGCTTTCTTCAGAATAGAGAAGGCTGAGAGGGGAGAACATGATTGAGGTGTTCATGATTAGGAGGGGTGTGGACATGGCGGATAGAAAGCAACAACTTCCCTTAGTTAATGGGTCACTAACAAGTGGGCACAATTTAAGTTAAAGGGCAGAAAGTTTAGAAGAGATTTGAGGAAAAGTATTTTCCTTCAGAGGGGAATCTGGAACATACTGCCTCGGAGGGTAGTAGAGATAGGAAGCTGAAAATGTGTTGCTGGAAAAGCGCAGCAGGTCAGGCAGCATCCAAGGAGCAGGAGAATCGATGTTTCGGGCATGGGCCCTTCTTCAGAAATCAAGCCTTCCTGAAGAAGGGCTCATGCCCGAAACGTCGATTCTCCTGCTCCTTGGATGCTGCCTGACCTGCTGCGCTTTTCCAGCAACACATTTTCAGTTCTGATCTCCAGCATCTGCAGTCCTCACTTTCTCCTAGTAGAGATAGGAAACCAGGCAATTTTTTTTAAAGTACGTGGGTGAGCACTTGAAATGTCATGACATTCAAGGCTGTGGGCCAAGTGCTAGAAACTGGGATTACCAGAGATAGGTCTGTGCAAACTCGATCAGCTGAAGGACTGCATCTGTGTGTTGTACAATGCGTTATTCTATAATGGCAACACATCCCTCTCTACTAACCGCACTATCTTTTGTCTCAGAGACACCTCTCTTTCTCTCTCTCTCTCTCATCTTCTGTCTGTCGGTCCACAAAATCTCTAAGACTGAAAGGGTCTCTTCAATCTGCCCACCTGCCCTTTATTTCAGCTATGAACATTTTAGTCTCATTTTATACAGCAATGAGAAGAGGGTTCTGATTGGTTGGACTATCATTGACAGGGTACAGCAAGAACAGTTAACTGTTAATCAATCTAGAGAGTGTGGTGCTGGAAAAGCACAGCCGGTCAGGCAGCATCCGAGGAGCAGGAGAATGATGTTTCGATCATAAGCATTTTTCATCAGGAATGAGGCTTGTGGGCCAAGGGGGCTGAGAGATAAATGGGAGGGGGGTTGGGCTGGGGGGATAAGGTAGCTGAGAATGCAATAGGTAGATAAAGGTGAGGGTGAAGGTGATAAGTCAGAGAGGAGGGTGGAGCAGGTAGGTGTGAAGGAAGGTGGGCAGTGCCCAGGCAGGTAGATTCTCATTGGTCAGGTTGATGCAATGGAAATGCTGCAGTAACTGGCTGTCTTTGTGATTTTTTTTATTTTGGAAGGTGGGCAATGTACGTACAAATTCCTTTTGGACATATAAAGCAGGATTCTGAACATTTCTTTATGTAGCTGCTCGTATGAACAATTACTGTGAGCCCAACTGAATCTTAAAAAGGATTCCAGTGTAACTATTAGCACAGTCTGAGTTATTTAATAAATGATTTCCATCAGCAAAATGAATTCGAACAATGGATATACTTTGAAGCCTGTAAGTACTGGCTGACTGAGCATGATCAACATGCTGCTCAGTACAAATAGGCAATGGGACGTTTTGTTTGATACAATTCGGATACATGGCTGGAATCACACCTGCACTGAAATTCAAGGATCATATTACTTTTTGGCTTCACAGAAATTTGCTGTCAGAGAAGAAAATCACTTGTGGCTTTCTGCATAACAGCAACGAGAGCCAGATTGAGAACAGGGTTTCTAATTTACATCATGCTCCACGCAATGCTTTGTCTGAAATGTACACATTTCTTTCATTCTTCGATTTAGTCCATTAGTGCTGCTAAATTGGCTCCATAGACAACTGCACTATACATAATATCCATCCTATGAAGAGTGCTGCTGAACATCTGATAAATATGAGAACACTTTCAAAATGATGAGTTTGCTCTTGCTCATGGTTTCAACTTTGCTGAGTCTTCATTCTGCAGTAAACAGAAATAAATCCTCGAGTTTGCACTCCCTCAGGACCAGCCTTCTTATCATAGACCAGCAACGACACTGAGCTCCTGAAAGCCTAACCATCAGGCCTGTAACATCCTAATGATCTGGAAGATATTTGTCTGCCATACAAATGGCTGGTAGCATTGCATAATCTCAAGGCAAAGCCTGATGTATGTATTTGGAAGCCTGACAAAGGACTGGAGTAGTCATACTCAAACAGTTAAAAATCAGACAACACCAAGTTATAGTTCAACAGATTTACTTGGAAGCACTACCTTTCGGAGTGCTGCTCCTTCATCAGGTGGTTGTGGAGTATAAGATCATAAGACACAGAATTTATAGCAAACGTATACACTGTGATGTAACTGAAATTACATATTGAAAAATACCTGGATTATTTGTTAAGTCTTTCATCTTTTAGAATGACCATGTTGATTTCAGTTCTTCCATATGCAAATCCCAGAACTTTCTTTTAAAGTTACATTCTCAAGTGAACTTTAACAATAGGTGCCATGTCAGTTCAGATAACGCATTGAAGGTGTGAGGTGCCCTGTATGAGGTTGTCTGTGCCCCAATGTTGAGACTGATTCTATTTCTAAAAAAGGGTTTTACAGAATCTTACATGAATTCATACAGTTTTTGAGCTAAATAAAATATTCTGCAAGTACAAATTCACCCCACAAACTTATATATGTGTGTGCATGTGGTGCGTATGTGTGTGAGGGGTATGAGGTCTGTGAGAGAATGCATGTTTATGTTTGAGCATAAGTGTAAAGGGGTATAGGTCTGTGAGAGGGTGTGTGTGTGGGTGTGCATGTGAGAGATACACAGAGAGACAGAGAGAGTAGTGTAGTGGAGTCACATGTAGTGTGACAAGAACCCTAGGTCCCTGTTGAACCCAAGAACTTGGTCCAAAAGGATTATGGATCACAAGCCCACTCAAGTCAACCTGCAACACAGACTATGTGGAGAGACTGAGCTACCACACCTCTTGCAAACCCCTCAATCATCTCATGCACCAACTGGTGTCACAATCATAAAATTAAGATGGTGTCCACACTCTCAGCCTGCATTCAGGATACAGCAGTACAGTTACAGGACATTGTCAAACAGGCAAGGTGACAAAACTACATCACGTAAATGCACACCAAGAATAAGACACTGGAGAAACTTGGCATAACCACCAGCAGTAGCCAAGCCACCCTGGCACTGCAGTGGAAAATGCTAAAACCGTGGGGAAGTTGGTTGTCAACTTATCGGACCACACCCTTCAACCGGAAGAGATTGAAGTTCTTAGCAGGTGTCTCAATTTCTGCCTCACCACCAAAATGGACCCCATGGTCTTGTTGCAGACATGGAGGAATTCATCAGACAAATTAGACTTGGGGAATTCTTTCAAGATGCCAGTGATCTCAATGAGCCCACCGAGGAACTGAAATAGGGATCTGTAGAGGGGCGACAAAGGAGTAGCCAACTTGGACCCTATCAGCTCAAACCGTCAGGAAATATATAAATGTCAGATTCATCAGTTACACCCGCAAAGGTAGAACAAAACATCATCCAATCACAATACAAGGTAATCATTGCCCTCAAAACCAATCACAACATTGTCATCAAACCAGCAGATAAAGCAGGAGCCACCATCATTTTGCAAGGAAGTTTACTGACAACTGAACAACCAGGAGCACTATAGGCAACTACTAGCCGATCCCAACTAAACAGCACACCCATGAACTAAGCACATTCATCAGGACTTTGGATCCAGTCCTTCAGAGTTCCCATCCCATGCACTCATCCCACGTACTTCTCACATAGGTGACTTCTACTGCTTTCCAAAGCTACACAAAGCCAACACACTAGGAGGTCCCATCGTATCAGGCATTGGGACCCTGAGTAAGAACTTCTCTGGCTATGGTGAAGGCATCTTGAAACCCATTGTACAGGGGAACCCCCAGCTTCTGTTGCAACACTACAGATTTCTTACAGAAACTCAGCACCCACAGACCAGTCGAACCAGGAACATTTCTCGTCACAATGGACGTTTCAGCACTCTACACCAGCATCTCCCATGATGACGGCATTGCGACAACAGCCTCAGTACTCAATATCAACAACTGCCAATCTCTGAGTACCATCCTACAACTCATCTGCTTTATCCTCGATCACAACGTCTTCACCTTTGACAACCAGTTGTTCATCCAACCACACAGAACAGCCATGGGGACCAAATTTGCACCCCAATATGCCAACATTTTCATGCACAGGTTCGAACAAGACTTCTTCTCTATGCAGGACTTCCAACCAACACAATACACCAGATATACTGACAACATATTCTTCCTCTGACCTCATGGCGAGGATTCACTGAAACAACTACACAGTGATATCCACGAGTTTCATCCCACCATCCATCTCACCATGGACTATTCTTTAGTATCTGTCTCATTCTTGGACACCTGCATCCCCATCAAGGATGGGCACCTCACTCTACCTCAAAACAACAGATAACCTCATGATGCTACACTTCCGCAGCTTCCATCTGAAACATATTAAAACAGCCATCCCCTACAGACAAGCCCTACGCACACAGAGGATCTGTTCAGATGAGGAAGAATGTGACAGGCCCTTGGAAGTACTCAAGAATGCCCTCATAAGAAATGGGGAGAACGTTCAACTCATCGACTACCAGTTTCGATGTGCCACAGTGAGAAACCGTAATGACCTCCTCAGGAGTCAGACAAGAGCTGCAATCAACAGGGTCCCTTCGTTGTCCAGTACTTCCCAGGAGCCGAAAATCTATGTCATGTTCTTTGCAACCTGTAACACATTATCAATGAGGATGGGCATCTCGCCAAGATCTTCCCTATGACTCCACTTCTCATCTTTAAAACAGCCACCAAACCTCAAACAGATCATTGTTCACATCAAACTGCCCAGCTTTCAGGGCAACACCATACAACCCTAGCACGGCAAATGATACCATCATTACACGTGGAGACACCACCCTGTATGCAGTTGTACTCATGTGACTTAGCTAACATTGTCTAATCTCATACACTGCAGGAAAGGATGCCCTGAGGCATGGCATATTGGTGACACTGAGCAGAGGCTACATCAACGGATGAATGGACACCGCACAACAATCAACAGACAGGAGTGCTCCCTCCCAGTCGGAGAACACTTCAGCGGTTTAGGACATTCAATCTCGGACCTCCTGGTGACCGTCCTCCAAGGCAGACTTCGGAACAGGTAACAATGCTAAGTGGGCGAGCAGAGGCTGATTGGTACTCATGGGGATGGCCTCATCTGGGACCTTGAGTTCATGTCACACTATAGGTGACCCCACCCTCACACAGGGCACCTCACACCTTCAATGCGTTATCTGAACTGACATGGCACCTATTGTTAAAGTTCACTTGAGAATGTAACTTTAAAAGAAAGTTCTGGGATTTGCATATGGAAGAACTGAAATCAACATGGTCATTCTAAAAGATGAAAGACTTAACAAACAATCCAGGTCTTTTTCAATATATGTATTTCAGTTACATCACAGTGTAAACTTTTGCTATAAATTCTGTGTCTTATGATCTTATACTCCACAACCACCTGATGAAGGAGCAGCACTCCGAAAGGTAATGCTTCCAAATAAACCTGTTGAACTATAACTTGGTGTTGTCTGATTTTTAACTTTGTACACCCCAGTCCAACATTGGCACTTCCAAATCATACTCAAGTAGGATACTGTAATACTCAGCAAAATGGATATTGTGGTTAATTATGGCTCCAAATTCATAATTCACTACACATGACCAAACAGCCACACTGAAAGACAACTTTCGTAGGCAGCTGTTGGATTTGCTCAAGAATGTAACCTGTCTGATGATATGTTTCCTGATGGATAAGTGCATCCATTCATGTATGGGTTACTCAAAACACACAAAAGTGATGTCTCTTGATCCCGTATTCTCTGACTGGCTGTGTCCAGCAGTATTAGCCAATTGTTTGTGCAAGCTGTTACAATCACTTCTAAATGAGGTATTCACATACACAGTGAAAGATTCCTTCACATTTACAGAAACCATAAAATATCCACATATAAGCAATTGCATGTCCTGTGCTCTTTCAATGTTGCTATATTATTTACCAACATACCATTCAAATGAAGCCATGACATTTGTAATATGTCACTTATCATGGCAATCTAGACATACCTGTCTGTATCTGTGATCATCCAACTCATGGAACTTAACAACACACGTTTCAATGACGACTTCAGCACCCAGATAGATGGTATTGTCATGGATCACCTGTGGGACCAGCCCTTGCTGACAACTTTGCTGATTGACACGAGAAATGCCACTTTAGTAGAAAGATCGAAAATATTCCTACACCTTACATATTTCCAATAGGTAGACAACATGGTGTGATGTCAGAATCCACAAATGCAAAGTATTTAAACCATCTAGTAAATCTGAGTGCAGTCTGTAGTTTATCCTTGAAATAGGTCAAATGCGCTTCCTTTCTTCAATGTACAAGTTGAGATATCTGACAATGGGTTCTGAACTACTAGCGAATAAAACTCTACATTCATTGGTCAATACATATCTTGGGATTCTTACAGTCCCAAACAAGATTAGTCCTGTTGACAAACTTGTGAATCAGACCATAGTTATCTGCTCACTGTGGAAGTGTGACGCTGAGACAAGGCATATCAATACCATCCTTAAAATAGATAACCTGATCAAATCATCAATCATTGTACATCACCAAAAGTAGAGAAGGGTCCTACATTGACCACCTTTGGCCTGAGTGATGCCCAGTCTAACTCTGATTACCTTGTAACGGGAAGATAGTCTTGAAAGGGGAAGGTTGTTTAAAAATTTGAACAACAGGTGAAGGTAGTGTCTCAGGCAGGCTCTAAGTACTAAATCCACAAATGGTTCTACTCACAGGATGCTGCCATCAAGCCACAAAGACACTTTGCCTTTTGCAATGCATCTTGTAGATAGTACATACTGCTTGTACTAAGTGCCGGTGGTGGAGGGAGTGGATGCTTGTGGATGTGGTGCCAATCAAGTGGGCTGCTTTGTTCTGGCTGGTGTCAAGTTTCTTGAGTGTTGTTGGGCTGTGCTCACCTACTCCTGACTTATGTCTTGCAGATGATTAACAGGCCTTGGGAGTCAGGTGGTGAGTTACCCGCTGCATTATTGCAAGCTTCTGACCTGCTCTTGTAGCCACTGTATTTATGTGGTGAGTTTAGTTGAATTTCTGGTCAATAATAACCCCCAGGATATTGATAGTGATGTCCCTGTATATGGAGGAAATCCCCTCCACAGAATACATTTAGCCATATCTACTTGGCCAAGCATTTCTTCCACCATTATCTTTACAATTGGAACATTCAGAGGTAAAGACATCGCCTCTCTCTATTCCCATTCACAGGTTGGCAACTGCCAGACTAGCTCTGGGATCTGGCCTCAGTGATGGGCCAGTCTAATGTTTGAAAAATGATGGATAGATCTGGAATTGCCCTCCCAAGAGGGTGACTACTTCTGTAAAGTAGGCCATTGGTTCTTGCTGTAGCCTACATTCCACGTGTAGGCAGAAATGCATTTTTGAATCAACCCTACACCAGAAATTGGCGAACATTATGTCTTTATTTAAGAAAGGCTAAAAAAAAATCAGGGTGAGACCAGTGAGTATGACATCAATGGTGGGTAAGTTGTTGGAGGGGATTTTGAGAGACCCAATTTATATGCATTTGGTCAGGTAAGGACTGATTAGAGACAGTCAGCATAGCTTTGTAAGTGAGAAATTGTGTCTCACAAACATAATTGATGTTTTTGAGGACGTGACCAAGAAGATAGATAAGGATGGAGTAGTAGATGTTGTCCACATGGACTTTAAGCAAGGCCTTTGACAAGGTTCTGTAAAATCAGATTACATGGGATCCAGGGAGAGCCAGCTAATTGGATACAAACTTAGTTTGACATAGGAGACAGAGGGAAGTGATAGAAAGTTGTTTATCAGACTGCAGGCCTGTGATCACTGGTGTTCTGCAGGGATTGGTGCAGAGTCTACTGTTGTTTTTCATTTATGCAAATGAGTTGGATGAGACTCTAAGAAGTACAGACAGTAAGTTTACAGATGACAACTAAACTGGTAGAAAGTGAGGACTGCAGATGCTGGAGATCAGAGTCGAGAGTGTGGTGCTGGAAAAGCATAGCAGGTCAGGCAGCATCTGAGGAACTGGAGAATTGACATTTCGGGCATTCCTGATGAAGGGCTTATGCCCAATATGTCGATTCTCCTGCTCCTTAGATGCTGCCTGAATGGCTGTGCTTTTGCAGCACCACACTCTTTGACAACTAAATTGGTGTCATAATAAATAGGGAGAAAGTTTATCTAACAGTACAACAGGATCTTGATCAGTTGGATCAATTGGCTGAGGAGTGCCAGATAGAGTTTAATTTAGATGAATATGAGATGTTGCATTTTGCTAGGGTAAACCAGGACAGGACTCACATTTAATGATAAGGCACTGGCGAGTGTTGTCGAGCAGAGAGATCGAGGGGTTCAAGTGCATGGCTTCTTGAAAGTGGTGTCACAGGGTGGTGAAGGTAGCATCTGGCATGCTTGCCTTCATTGCTCAGAGCATTGAGTATGTGGGTTAGGACAACATGTTGAAGGTGTACAGGTACATTGGTAAGGCCACCATTGGTGTACCACGTACATTTCTGGCCATGTTACAGGAAGAACATTATTAAATTGGAAAGGGTGCAGAAAAGATTTACAAGGATGTTACCAGGACTGGAGGGTTTAAGTTACAAGGAGACATTGGGACTTTCTTCCCTGGAGTGTAGAAGGTTCAGGGGTAAGCTGATAGAAGTTTATAAGATCATGAGGGACTTGGATAAGGTGAATAGCAAAAGTCTTTACCTCAAGATAATCGAAATCAAAACTAGATGGCATTGGTTTATTGAGAGGGCAAAGGAATTAAAAAGGGACCTAAAGGGTAATGTTTTCACATAGAGGGTGATGCATATATGGAATGATCTGCCAGAGGAAGTGGTGCAGGTACAGTCATAACATTTAATAGACACCTGGACAGGTACACAATTAAGAAAGATTGAGAAGAATATGGGCAAAACGCAGGAAAGTGGAACTCGTTTAGCTTGGGATATTTTGTCAGCATGGCCGAGTTGGACTGATGGGTCTGATTCTGTGCTATATGACTCCAGGCTTGCATGAAAAATGTGCACAAAACAGCTGATTACAGGAGAATGTTTACTAAGCTTCCGAGTAATTAATTCATTGTGAAACCTGGCAAATGATGAACACATAAATCTCAGACTATGGTTTCTTTCTTGTTTTCAGAAAGCATCTAGGTCCCTAGTCATACTGAATTCACAATGCCTTTTTGCACATATCAGAAAACTACAGTGCCTATTTATCTTGAATATTTCAATTTCTTTCTTCACTTCTTTATTCTTTGAAATATGCAACATTTGTACAAGCACAATTTAAACAAGCCCACCATTTAAAAATACACAAATGATGAACAAATTTATTAATTCTTTTGTTACCCAAGTGGAAGATAACATAATTTTGTAGACTTTTGTCTATAGAAAATTGACAGACGTGGCTCCTGAAGTACAGAGTGGGTAACTTAGAGCTTTTGTGATTCCAATATCATTACCAGTAAAAAAAAAGTGAATACTGACTCATTATGGGAATGATATTCTTGCCACTTTACTCTACTGGAGTTCATTTTAAAATAATTCCTTACAAATATGTTTGCTATACACAATTCTGTGTTGAATCTTCTAAGATTTAGTCCTGCAGACAATGTTAGAAGTTCCTTAACACCATACAGCCTACAAATATAATCTTCACCACAAATGATCTACATTAAAGTCACATAATTCACCTTTCGAGGCTGTTACACATTATCAGAAATGAGAGACCACACAGATTCCAGCTGATGAATGATGCTGAGAAAGTAATTACTTTTATAAATTGGGATACCTAGGCTATTAATGTGAACAAAATGAAAGGGAGATAAAGTGGAACTATGCCTTACATTCTGAAGAGGAGAAAGTGAGGACTGCAGATACTGGAGATCAAAGTCGAGAGCCTGGTGCTGGAAAAGCACAGCAGATCAGGCAGCATCCGAGGAGCAGAATTGACTGTTTGGGGATCAGGGCAATCCTGATGCAGGGCCAATGGCCGAAATGTTGATTCTCCTGCTCCTCAGATGCTGCCTGACCCACTGTGCTTTTCCAGCACTACACTCGACTCTTTACATTCTGAAGACCCAAGGATGTTATTGGTGCTACAATGGCAATCTTTTATTTTTGAACAATTCAAATTAATATTTACAAGCAGGTTTACCGTAGTGTTTGTTCAATTTTAACAGATCAATCTCTGCTATTCTTTTCAATTACAACAAAATATGAGACTACTTACGCATTTTCCTTTCCTTCATATCCCATGCACCATAATATTTCATCTACTCCAATGATATCTCACCTATACCCAAATGGGAACCTCTTCCTCCACAAGGATCCACCTTTAGCTCTTCAGTTTTTAATTACTGAAATTATATCATTCAGTGTCAACTATTATGATGGGGGTTCCTTATGATAGAATCCAAGGGCACGGACCACACTATCTGCCTTTCCTCTACCACACTGCCAGCCCACACCTGCTTTTTGATCATTGCCACTGCCATCATGATTCACAGGTATTCTAAATTAACCACTTGCTTCTTTTCTAGATCCATATTATTCTTCTATACTTTTCTTATAAATCACAAATCCACGTTCTGACAGCACTCCTGTCATCTAATAGATTCAACACCTTCCCTTTAATTATTCTCTTCACTCTACACTTTTTTCCTTGGGCTCACTGCTCATTTAAACATTGTTAATCTCTAACATCCTCCAGTTCTGACGAAAGAGGTATCAATCTGAAATATCAGTCCTCTTTCTCCACAGATACTGGAAGATGTGCTAAGTGTTTACGGCAATTTTCTTTTCTTATCATTTCTGGCAGAAATCTACAGGCTGTTGCCCTGGTCTCCTACATTCCAACTAGGAGAGTCTCTTTCTTTCAGCTTTCATTGAGAGGCCTATTTTTAAGTTGTTGAAACTTTATAGCTGGAACAGCACAGCAGGTCAGGCAGCATCCAGGGAACAGGAGATTCGACGTTTCGGGCACAGGCCCTTCTTCAGGAATGAGAGAAGAAGGGCCTGTGCCCGAAACATCGAATCTCCTGTTCCCTGGATGCTGCCTGACCTGCTGTGCTGTTCTAGCTATAAAGTTTCAACTTTGATCTCCAGCATCTGCAGACCTCACTTTCTCCTATTTTTAAGTT
>NC_057732.1:24094471-24135411 GCF_004010195.1 Chiloscyllium plagiosum
TGTTGTTTGTAACTTATTTGGGAGTAAAGCATACAACAGTGGGAACACACCTTTATGTATTTCCCCTAAAATAACATAAACTTGTGAAAATAGAGATGGGGAAATTTTGAATGTTCCATCAACATATAACTTTTTTTATTGTTTCAGAAACTCAGCATTCCTTTTTCTTCCAAATATAAGAACTCTGCAGGTGGTGCTACCACTGTCAGCTAGTAAAAATTGTTCTTCATTATACTCATTAACAGAATATGTTTTAAAGCTATCTGGAATTACAAGTTCTTCTAAATTTCTTGGATTTACTGGGTAAGCAGCAATTTCTTTCCTTGTCCTACGAACCATTTTCTTCAGCGCTCTGTTGTTAGGCATCATTCCAAAGAATTTTCTAAGCACTCGTTAATCACTTGTAAAGTTCTCTCTCCAGTTGTTTTTCTTTGATGATGAGTTATTTTAATAATAACTACAAACTACTGGAAACTACCCATTTAATAATTCTAGTATTATGTTGATTTTCGTTGATGACTACCGTATATCTGCGCCAAAATAGTTCTGTGCCTAAATGGGTCTGCGGCAAAATAGTTCTGTGCCTAAATGGGTCTGCGCCAAAATGGCTGCGCCAAATGGTCCCATTCCGTTTGGAAACATTTCTTTAGCTTTTGCTTGTACATTTTGCAACTGAAGGCATCTAAATTATTTTGTAGCTGCAGCTATAACTTTTGTGTACAACTTGCCTGCTACCTTTGACACACTTCTACTTTTTAATCTCAATGCTGAATACATGCCTTCCTACAACTGCTGCTACGAGTCTTACACAAATAGTTGCCCTAAGTTGCTGGTGCCAAGTTGAAAACTGCCTTTTGGGGAGTACATTCAATGCTAGAAACTCATTAACCTGCAATATCTGATATCCTTTCATATAATCTGATCAGAGTAGCTGTGTTTCCTATTGTCCACCCTAATAATGAGTATGAAAAGAATCACCCCATAATGTCCTGCCAATCTACATGAAACACAAAAGGCTAAATAATAGCCTTTAGTATTGGAGAATAAACTATTTATTCAGTTTGGATATTATCAGCCTTATCATACTGAAAATTATCCTGTCTTTAAACCCAAGAAAACTTGCATGTCCTCATCAAGGAAAAAAAAAAGTCTTTGGTGCTTCTGGACTATGCTGCACCATTTCTGGTTTACGTCCAACCTATCGTCTTGCTCAAATCATTACTTCATGTCATTCAACTACTCACTATTGCTTTGTTCCTCAGCCCATTCTCTTGAGTGACTTACTCTGAACATTCTGGTGTTAATCAACATCTTGGCTGAAAATTAATCTCGAGATTTTGTGGGCTCACACACTACAAGTGAAATCATTTCTCATGGGTTATATCAGCTTCACTAGGTAAATATATTGTTGTTAAATTCTCAGGTTCCTGCCAAGGTTCTCACATTCTAATTAACACAACTTTACCTGAAAAACTTGTAAAGAAAACTGATGCATACTGCAATTTGAATACACAGTCAAAAGTAAAAATTACATTTTTATATTGCTTTGAAGACAGGTTTTAATTTCAACGTGCTTCTAATAATCTCAACTGAATTTTTCTGTATCAATTACAATATAATTTGAAGTTTGTGACAATGACATTAGGCCTTTCTAAAGCTTCCTATTTAAAACTAAATGTTTTTTCAAAAGCCATCATACCTTCCAGTCTCAGTAGCATAAGATATCACACCATTCACCTCAGTCTGTCACATAGAACAGATAGCTAATGTTTGAAACAAGCACTTATCTTTGCTCATTGAATCACCAAATACCCAACCATGAAAAAAAATCAAAAGCAAATCAATTCAATCTGCAGAAACAAATCAGGATTGAATTGGTTGTATAAAATTGAGCAAACAATCATTTTCATAGCTTTTACCAGTTGAAATAGCTTAGTCAGAAGGGTCAATTGAAGATTTTATGCTCTTCATTTCAATTCTGGTTTTCAACAATAATTGCAGATATTTTAGAGGGCTCTTATGGTGCAGTGGTACAGACCCTATCTTGGAAGCAGGAGGTTCAGTTTGAAATCCCACCTCCCTCAGGCATATGTTGCAATACGTCTGAACAGTTTGACTACAGTAACTTCTTGTCTCTGGGCTAGCAAGTCTAGGTTCAAGTCCATTTATTCAGAGGTATGGAATAATACCTCCAACAAGGTTGATTTAAAAATATCTCACCAAGCTGGCAAGTGGCAGAAAATGACCATCCAAATCACTCAAATAACTTTGTGAAGTTTGTTTGAGTCTACTTACACTTTGTTACTCATCACTAAACCTGGTTGGATCCACTCCTCGCTGTTTCTAAATCTGTATGGTGAAATGGTGCAAAATATAGCAGGTTATAGAGTCATAGAGCTATACAGTATGGAAATAGATCCTTCAGTCCAATTCGTCTGTGCCAACCAGCTATCCTAAGTTAATCTAGTCCCATTTCACTGCCTTTGGCCCATATCACTTTAAACCCTTCCTATTCATATATCCATCTAGATGCCTTTTAAATGTTGTAATTGTGCCAACCTCCACCACTTCCTCTGGACATTCATTTCTATACATGCACCACCCTCTGCATGAAAATGGTGCCCCTTAGGGCCCTTTTAAATCTTACCCCTCTCACCTTAAACCAATGCTGTCTACCTCTGGACTCCTGTCCCCTGGGGAAATGACCGTATAACAATGTTTAACTCATGTTTGGGCAAACATTAGATTGTGCCTCACAAATAACAAAGGTAGTGAGTGCCCTTTTTGGATTCCAAAGGTCTCATCAAAGATCAATCTTATAGGGAGGTGATCGTTGCTATGCTTCCCTGTTGTTGCTGAAGCCATTCCTACTGAGGACATTGTTCATGGGAATAGGGGTTAGACCCTTTACCCTTGAAGCATCATGCTTTTCCTCCCTAATGAGGCCAGGGAAGGGCATATGTTTAAAGTAAGAATATATCATGACAAATTCCACATTGACATACAGAATTCTGACATAGATGCTCTGGTGAAGGGTTACTCAACCGAAAATGTTAACTTTGATTTCTCTCCACCGATGCTGCCAGACCTGCTTTTCCAGCAATTTCTATTTTCGTTTCAAAAGTCTTTGTACATTGTCACATATGCCCTGAATTTTAAGTGCAAATGCAAGTCCTCCCTGTTGAAAAAGTTGAGGGACATTTCCGTAAGTGCTCATCAAGCTATATCGGTAACATTTGTCCCTGCTGTACTCCAGCCAATTTATGGAGCCAAGCTGTAGCTACCTGAAGAAAACCTGTACTATAGAAGGCCAGTTTTATATTTATAGGCACCAGGAGTGCCAATATGTACACATATATGTGAAAAGGTAATTGCTTCTCACTGAAATGCATTCTATTATTAATATCTCTTTAGTGAACTCATGTCAAGACCTTTGGTGCTCATGTATTCTACAAGTGGGGTATAAACATCTAGTATTAACTACCTATGCCATTATACTCTGCTCCAACAGAGTGATGCCAACAGCGCAGGTCATCAAGCATGTCCTATCTTCTCGAATTCATCCCTTGGCCCAGGCTTGGTGACCTTCACGTTAAACCTCAAATGAGAGAACAGCCTTATGGTCCTCCCTGACTTCTTTCATTCATTCGTAGCATGTGGGCATCGCTCGTCAGGCCAACATTTACTGCCATCATGTTGCTGAAGTCACACGTAGGGCAGATCTGGTAAGGATGGCAGATTTTCCTTCTTTAGGATATTAGTAAGCCAGAAGGATATTTACAACAACTGATCATGGTTTCAGGGTCATTATTGGACTCTTAATTCCAGACTTTTATTGAATTCAAAT
Source organism: Chiloscyllium plagiosum (assembly GCF_004010195.1). Taxonomy (NCBI): domain Eukaryota; kingdom Metazoa; phylum Chordata; class Chondrichthyes; order Orectolobiformes; family Hemiscylliidae; genus Chiloscyllium; species Chiloscyllium plagiosum. Next base: position 24,098,319 of record NC_057732.1, read on the forward strand.
TCCAACATCTGTCATAATGGGATTCGAACCCAGGTCCCCAGACCACTACTAGGGTCTCTGGGTTAATAGGTCTGGTGATAATATGACCAGGCTCTCACTTCCCTTAAACTATGGTGACTGATCTTTTTTTCTCCTACTTCTGGTAATAACAAACAAGCATACACCCATGTGAAGTGCAGTAAATGCAACAAAAAAGCTGTTCTGGTGACAGGGATGTATTAAGACCTGTCTGTGCTCTGACCTGAAACAGTTATAAGAAAACAGTATGAGAGAACAAAATACTGGAAAAACACATTATCCACTGCAGTAATCACTTCTAAAATTCTCTATCTTCGTTTATCATATACACTCCCCGCTTGTCTGATTTTTTAAATGCTGGCCCAACAAGGTGTGCTGGTTCCTCAGGTAAGTAACTCCTAAGGTATTGCAATTGAAAATGCAGGAGTCTTGGGATGATATACCATTGGCCCCATTATAATGTATATAAATGTACTCAGCCAGGAATGTGCATGTTGATTAGAGGAAGCGATGAAAAGGAAAAAAAAAATAGAGACAGGTTGTGGGGAGCTGTGGACGGGGAGTGGAGGGATTCCATTTATATGAATAACCAATGAAAATGGCTTCCATCCCATTTTGCTGCCAAAAAATTATTTGTTGCGATCATATATTGAAGTTACGCCAAGAAATGTGGAACTTTAGGGCCCTTTCTACTTGATTTATGACTTGGAACTTTTGGCATTCTGGAGTGTGTTTCAGTTCCCTTAACTATTTGGGTGGTACATTATTGTAGAGCCCTGAGGAAGACGGCTTCATCTTTAAAGCATGTGATATTCTATTCTGTGTAGCACGCGATCTCCTGGGGGATTGAGCTGGATTTTGATTAGAGCAAGAGCAATCCATCTACAGATAGCACAGATAATGAGGCAGACTTGCAGAGTCAGTTTAATAAATCAAACCTCTGTGCAGGCCAGAAATGTTAGAGCTGAATTAATTAGAAATGTATTTAGTTAAATGATGGGAATTTTAGTTAATAATCATTCAACCTTTATAAAAGTAAAGGAAAGGTACACACACAACTTTGCAGAAGATTGATTAATTAATGTATCAGCAGATGTCTTTGACCTAATTAAATTTTGACTTTATACATTTCACAGTATTAAAATCCCCCCCTTCGCCACACAGTACTGACGCACGGACCTGGAACTGAACCTCTAGGAAGAGAGGAAAAGGCTCAAAGGATCATATGGGAATGTGGAATTGTGTGTGTCATGGGAATGTCTGTTTTCCACTCGAAGCCCAGTAGTAGACACAAGGTGTGTACCAACCCCTCTGAGCAAGTTGATTAGAAAATATCTACAATAGTGCTCAGGATGTTTAGATTTTCCAGCCCCTTCAATCAAAGCCCCTGTTATCTGAAGACATAGGATTGAGCAAAGTATGGAGCAAAGGCTTGAAACTTCAACAGTTACACTCAGCAACCCACTGCTTTCACCCAGCAGGCTGGATGTTGGGACCAATGTCCATACAGACCAAAGCATTGTGTGGGGCCTATTTGGGAGTTAGCACCTGAGTCCTCGCCTACAGCAGCAATCTTGAACAATATTGGATCTGTTAGAAGAAATGCTGATTGATGAAAAATGTTCCGATCCAATGGCCGTACTATAAGTAGTGGGTCAGCAACATATTTTTTCCAAATATCTTCCTCCAGTAAGGAACAAACTCTTCTTTCAGGTGTGTACCCCAATTGCACCAATGCTGGTGCTGTATTTTATCCTAATCTTAGGCTCCAGGTCAGGGACTGAGGTCGGCATGCCATCATCACACTTGCACTGGAAGATTTGCGTCAAGAATATATTCATACAATCACTACACTTGGGAAAGAGGCTATTCAGTCTATCAAGTCTGCACTGACTCTCTGAAGACCATTCCAGCAAGACCCAACACTCTACTCTTTCCCGGTAACCCCGCATTTACCATGGCCAATCCAAGTAGTCTTCATATCTTTGGACTGTGAGAGGAAAACAAAGCACCAGGCAGAAACCCCCGCAGAGAATTGGGGGAATATGCAAACTCCACACAGACGATCACCCAAGGCTGGACTCAAACCCAGGTCCCTGGTACTGTGAGGTAGCTGTGTTAACCACTGTGCCGCTCATTTAGTGTAGAGTACTTGATGCATATTATATAAACTGTCACTTTACAAAATATAAAAAAATTCCCTGCATTTTCCAATCTTTAAAATCTTCTAAAATTATAATAGATTTAAAATAAAATCTTTAAAAAATTAATATAGCTACTAGCTTTTTCAAGGAGGTGAACAACTGTACTATTGAGATCAAGGCAATGGTGGCTCAGTGGTTAGTACTGCTGCCTCACAGTGCCAGGGACCCAGGTTCAATCCCAGCCTCGGGTGACTGTGTGGAGTTTGCACATTCACCCCATGTCTGTATGGGTTTCCTCCCACAATCCAAAGATGTGCAGCTTGGGTGAATTGGCCATGCTTAATTTCCCATACTGTTCAGAGATGTGTAGGTTAGGTACATTAGTCAAGGATAAATACAGGGGAATGGGTCTGGGTGGGTTACTCTTCGGAGGGTTGGTGTGGAGTTGTAAGGTGAAGGGCCTGTTTCCACACTGTAAGGACTCTATGATTTGATTGAGTGTGGCATCAAGAAGTCATAGCAAAGTGTCAATGGGAATTAGGGTAAATTCTGTGCTGATTAGAGACATAGCAAGCACAAAAGAGGATGTTTATATTTGTTGGAGGTCAGTTATTTCAGGTTTGGAACATCACTGCAATTATTCTTTTAGGTAGTGTCTAAGGACCAACTATAAATGACCTTCCCTCCATTATAAAGTTAGAAGTGAGGATAAATAAAATTTAAAAAAGAACTGCTGGTGCTGTAAATCTGAAAAAAATCAGAAATTGCTGGTTAAATTCAATAGGTCTGGCAGCATCTGTGGGGAGAAAGCAAAGTTAATATTTTGAGCAGAATTGATAGCAGCGAGGGCAATGTGGTAATTATGCTAAAGACAAGGTTGGTGGGGTGAGACATGAATGGACAGGTGGAGACGGTGCCCAAAGATGGAGAGGTATAAAAGTGGTCAATAGGTGAGGAGATTATTGATAGCAATGAGGGTCAAAAAGTTTAGCGCTAGAAAAGCACAGCCGATCAGGCAGCATCCGAGGAGCAGGACAGTCAACACTTCGAGCATAAGCTCTTCATCAGGAATGTGATTATAGTAGACTGGAAGTAGGCTGGTACACAAGCGAAGCTGAATAAGTGAGAATGAGAAACAAAAGCAGAAATTATTGGAAAATCTCAGCAAGTCTGGCAGCTTCTATGGAGAGAAATCAAAGTTAATGTTTCAGTTCCAGTGACCGTTCTTCGGAACTGATGATAATGAGAGCAGAGTGTAGAAGAGAATGGGTAGGCTTTGCTGTAAGTAAACCATCTCATGTGTTATTAGGAATAAGAGTGCATGAGAGTGGGTTGAATGTGCTGAAAGCAATAAATGTCATAACATAACCAAGGTGTGGAGGTAGATAAAAAAATGAAAGAACTGAATCAGGCTGTAAAATTACTGAACTCAATGTTAGGTCATAGAGGCTGCAAGGTCCCAAACTGAAGTTCCAACTTGTGCTGGGGCTCACTGGAATACTACAGCAGGCCTGTGACAGAAACGTTGGCATGGGGTCATGGTGGTGTGTTGAAGTGGCAGACAACTGGAAGTCAGAGTCATTCTTATAGACAGAATGGAAGTGTTCTGCAAAGCAGCCACCCAGTCTGTGTTTCATCTCCCCACACTGTGAACAGTGAATATAATAGACTAGATTGAATGAACTACAGGCAAATCACTGCTCCATTTGGAAGGACTGTCTGAAACCTTAGATAGTGATGAAGAAGGAGCAAAACATGCAAGTTTTACACCTTTCTCTAAATATATGGGGGTGTGGGGAGGTTTTGGGAGTGAAGAAGTGGGCCAAAGTCTCCAGGAAGAAATGGTTCCTGCAGTATGCTGACAAAGGAGGTCAGGGGAATATATGTCTGGTTTAGCATGTCATTCAAGACGATGGAAATGACAGCTTACAATCCTTTGGATGTGGAGGCTGATGCAGTGGTAAGTAAGGACAAGAGGGACCCTATCATTGTTGTGGAAGGGAAGAGAAGGATGGCTAAAGTGTGGTAGATGGCATTAGGACTGAACATCAAGTTCAATAACTGTAGACCCTGACTCCATTCTACTCTCCAAATGCAGTAAGATGAACACAATGTCCAGGTTCGGGCTGACAATTAGCAAATAGCATTCGTACCATTCATGTGTCAGACAATGACCATCTCTAAAAAGAGACAATCTAACCTAATCTTGAACAGACATGTGGCATGAATATCACCAAGTCATGACAAGATCCAACAAAAGAGAATGTAATCATCACTCTTTGACATTAAATGACATTACCATCACTGATTCCCCCAGTGGCAACATCCTGGAGGTTAGGAGAGAGTGAGGACTGCAGATGCTGACAATCAAAAAGTGCCGCAGAAGGAGGACTTCTTCAAGGTGGACATCCTTGGAAGAGGCTCCTCAGATGCTGCCTGAACTGCTGTGCTTTTCCAGTGTCACACGTTTTGACATCCTTGAGGTTGCTAAAGGCCAAAAACTGAACTAAACCAGCCACTAGGATAAGAATCCTGCATGAATACAACATTTCCTCCCTCACCAAAGCCTGTCCACCATCTATAATTCAGAAGTCAGGAATGTTAGGGGATACTCTCCACTGGTCTCAATAAATGCAATTCCAACTATACACAAGAAGCTTGATACCATCCAAGCCAAAGTCACTAGTTTGATTGGCACCACATCCTCAAGCATTTGTTCCCTCCATCACCAATACACAGTAGCAGCAATGTATACCATCTGCAAGATGATCTGCAGAAATTCACCAACGCTTCTTAGACAGCTTCAAACTCCACAACCACTACCTGCTAGAATAACAAGGACAGCAGATACATTGGAATACCACCACATTCAAGATCCTTTTCAAGCCTTTTTTTATTACTATTCATTCACAGAATGAAGGCATCTTTGGCTTGGTCAGCATTTATTGCAGTTAAGAGTCAACCACATTGCTGTGGGGGCTAGAGTCACATGTAGGTCAGACAAGGTAAGGATGGTAGTTTCCTTCCCTAAAGGAGATTAGTGATCCAGATGGGTTTCTCCAACAATCACCTCATGGTCATCACTAGAATCCTAATTTCAGATTTGGTTTGAAATCAAGTCCCTGGAACATTATCTGGAACTGTATCACGGTTTCTTCTCTGTTGCTGGATAAAAATTCTGGAATTCCCTCTGTAATAACGTAGAGCAAAAGGAAGGCAACAGTTCAAGAAGGCAGCTCGCCGCCACCTTCTCGAGTTAGAGACAAAAAAACTGCAGATGCTGGAATCCAAAGTAGATGGGCAGGAGGTGGAAGAACATGGCAAGCCAGGCAGCATCAGGCCGTGGGGAATTGGAGGTTTCGGGTGTAACTTTCTTCAGGACTTTCTTCTTAAGAGTCAACTTCTCCACCTCCTGATGCTGCCAGACTTGCTGTGTTCTTCCATCCTCCTGCCTGTCTACCACCTTCTCAAGGGAAACCAGGGATAGGCAGCAAATGCTGATCAACCAGTGAAGCCCATATCCCCTCAATAAATTGAATAAACATGTCCTAATGTTCCTTTCCTGAGCAGCTTCAAATGGAGAACTGCAGGATTACTATAATTTGGTTTCTTGATTAATTATCCAGTCACTAGCCACGGTTTCCAGTTCTTGTAATGTTACCCATAGCATCTTCCAGGGATCTGTGCTAGTTGAGCACCACCCTGTATAAACAGCCAACATTCATGACCTGGCTTCTTCTTCAGTTTTTTAATTAACGTTTTTAAAATTGGATTGAAACTCAGAACATTCTTGTTAAAGCAGCACCCTCCTCTCCCCCCAAGTTAGTTTATACTTCAGTTGCATGCTTCATGAAAGCTGGGAAAGCCTCCAGATGAAAACGTTTACCCACCATCCTCATTGGATAAGAAACATGCCTCCATTAAACATGCAGTCACATGAAAATCTTGATTAACACAGTTTGCCACAGTGATGATAGGGCGGGCACTGGGTCCTGAATAAAGTCCCAACTCCTATTTGCTGCATCCTAAGGAAAATCCAGCTTAAGAATTCTACGTCGATGTGGAAACTGATAGCAGACAGTTTCTCCTCTGTGGAGAAAGTGAGGACTGCAGATGCTGGAGATCAGGCTTAAAAAATGTGTTGCTGGAAAAGCGCAGCAGGTCAGGCAGCATCAAAGGAACAGGAGAATCGACATTTCGGGCATAAGCCTGAAGAAGGGCTTATGCCCGAAACGTCGATTCTCCTGTTCCTTTGATGCTGCCTGACCTACTGCGCTTTTCCAGCAACACATTTTTAAGCAGTTTCTCCTCTGTCTCAACACTTACAATGTAACTCTGCATTGTTACATTGCTGGTTCGCTATCCAGGTTAGTCTCAATTTTCTCTCATGAAACATTGGGATGACTGAATGATTTGTGTCATCACTGTCATTTATTTTCTGCTACCTGATCACTGCCTTAGATAATCAAATTTTTGTGTTCTATTCAATCCCTTAGCAGCTTGCTCGGCCATGTGTACAGAGTTACAGAATCTCAGGCGGTTGTGTCAAGAAAACAAAAAAAAAAATCGACAGAGAGGAGCTCCCAGACAGAGAAATAAGGAAGCAACTGTCCTGTTCAGCAGGGAGAAAACAAAAGTTACTCAGTTAGCTACCAGATGGAATGTTGTTCAGAGGATTGTTTTTGATTGGAAAGACAGAATCCATAGAAGTTTAAGGACACTGGAAGGCCCATCCTGGCATAGGCAAGGGAAGAAAGTATTGGTGTGAGATAAGCTTCTGGATGTTGATCTGGTACTTCTTGAAAAACTGAAGAAAAGTATATGTTACCTCTTGCTTATTTATGATCTGGAAATGTTATATTAGCTTGATTTAAAACTGCAGCTGCATGTAAAAATTTCCTTCTGATTTAAAAGCCTCCATCCTGCCCTCAAATTCACCTTCAAAATTGAGCAGTCAAATTTGGTCCCCTTCATTGATGCCCAATTTGGCAAATTGGCCAAGACGTTTTCTAATACAGTATTCACTGGTAAATATATAATGGGATTCTTACATTTCCATATGTTTTCAGATGGGCCATATTGATAACCTCATCAAAAAGTATTTGAACCATCTGGGAGTGTACAAGGTTAATGTTGGAACAAGTTGCTTCAAAGCCACCCTGCGGTACAATGGTGACACTAATCAGATCGTTGTTTGTTCTGTATCAAACAGCACTATGGAAAGCCCTAAAGCCATCACTTCTGGTCCTGGAAAGTACCCAGTCCACCTCAGATTATCCTGAAGTGTGAACCTATTTCAAATGTTTGAACAACAGGTGAAGCTAGCTATTTCATGCTACTGCCATGCAATAGCAACATAAATGGTGTTTGCCATTAATGAGATGCTGCCATCTAATCAAAATAGCATTTGCCAATCACACAAATGACGAATGTGTTATATGAAGATTCAATGCTTGTGTGATACTAGTTATTCAAGTTGTACATCACAAACCTGGCTGATCATATCAAACAGCAGATTATTTGATTGTTCACAAAAGTATGTTACTCTCCACACCAAAATAATCCACTCGCACAATGGCTAACGTCAGATGTGAGTCTGCCATTAAGCAATATTTGTCATGTCATACTCATTGTGCAAAGAATTATGCTCAAGACGAATTTAGGATTGCCAGGCTCACATTATCATGTACTTGTGTGTACTGGAAGCTACACTTATTAATACCCAGGGCTTGTTATTTACAGATAGAAATAATATTTAGACACACTGCATCTGTTTCAATACAACAAAATAGGTGACAGTCATTCTCAAGTTCAGTGGATTATAGGAAAGTAATGTTGGCCTATATTTCAAAGGGATTGGAGTATAAAAGGAGGGAGGTTTCGCTAAAGCTATACCAGGTACTAATCAGACCACAGCTGAAATACTGTGAACAGTTTTGGCCCCATTATCTGAAGAAAGATACACTGCAATGGAGGTAGTCCAGAGAAGGTTCACTCAGCAGAAACCAGATATGAGGGACTGTCTTCTGAGGAGAGGTTGAGAAGGTCGGATCTGTATTCATTGGAATTTAGAAGAATGAGAGGTGGCCTCATCAAAACACCCATCATTGTTGGGGAACCTGACAGGATAGATGTGGAAAGAGCCCCTTAGGAGAAACAGAGTCGAGGAACAGAGGGCATAATCTCAGAATAAGTGGTCACAGAACTGAGAAGGAATTTCTTCTCTCAGAGAGGAGTGAATCTGTAATCTTCCTTACCACAGAAAGCTGTTGAGGATCTTCAGTATACTTAAGGCTGAGGTAGACAGATTTTTAATCAATAACAGAATAGAGGGAATAGGGAAAAGACGGAAAAGTGGAATTGTGGATGATCAGGTCAGACATGATCTCAGTGAATGGTGGAGCAGACACAATGGGCTGAATGACTTAATTCTACTCTTGTAGAAATAGCTTAATTTATGCTATTGGCTTAATTTACTAATGCTGTAGAGGAGGGTTTAAACTAATATGACAGGGGGTTGGGAACTAAATGAGGTTAGAGGACAGTAAGGAAGCAGTAACTAAAGCCTGTAAGGAACTAGATAATGAAGTCACCGTGACTAACGAGAAGAGGAGGCAGGAATCAGATGATAAATGCAAAGGGTCTGATGATCTGAAGTGCATTTGTGGTAGGGGAACTGCTGGAGAAGATACTGAGGGATAGGATCTATTCCCATCTGGAAGAAAATGGGCTTATCAGTAATGGGCACCATGGTTTCGTGCAGGAAATGTCATGTCTTACAAACCTAATAGAATTCTTTAAGGAGGTGACAAAGTTGATTGATGGGGGAAGGGCTGTAGATGTCATATACATGGACTTTTGTAAGGCATTTGATAAGGTTCCCCATTGTAGGCTGATGGAGAAAGTGAAGTCACATGGACTCCAGGGTGTTCTAGCTAGATGGATAGAAAACTGGCTGGGCAACAGGAGTCAGTGGGTAGTAGTGGAAGGGAGTTTCTCAAAATGGAGACCTGTGACCAATGGTGTTCCACTGTATCCGGGGTGGAACCTCTGTTGTTTATGATATATACAAATGATTTGGAGGAAGGTATTGGTTGCCTGATTAGCAAGTTTGCAAATGACACCAAGATTGGTGGAGTAGCAGACAGAGAAGGGGATATCAAAGAGTACAGCAGAATATCGATAGATTGGAGAGATGGACAGAGAGATGACAGATGGAGTTCAATCTGGGCAAATGTGAGGTGATGCATCTTGGAAGATCCAATTCAAGAGTGAAATTCAAGAGGAAAAGTCCTGGGGAAAATTGGCGTACAAAGAAATCTGGTGTTCAGGTTCATTGTTCCTTGGAGGTGGCAATGCAGGTCAGTAAAGTCTTCAAGAAGGCATACGGCTTTCCTTCATTGGACGGGGTATTGATTACAAGAGTTGGCTGGTCATATTACAGTTGTGTAGGACTCCTGTTCGGCTGCATTTGGAATACTGCATACATTTCTAGGTGCTACACTACCAAAAGGATGTGGATGCTTTGGAGAAGGTACAGAGGAAGTTCCCCAGGATGTTGCCTAGTATGGAGGGCGCTAGCTTTGAAGAGAGGTTGAGCAAATTAGGGTTATTTTCATTAGAAAGACAGACATTGAAGAGGGACCTAATTGAGGTCTACAAAATCATGAGAGGTATCGACAGGGTGGATAGCAAGAAGCTTTTTCCCAGAGTGCGGAACTCAGTTACTACGAGTCATGAGTTCGCAGTGAGGGGGGAAAAGTTTCTGGGAGATATCCATGGAAAGTCTTTTACGCAGAGGGTGGTTGGGGCCTGGAATGTGTTGCCAACGGAAGTGGTAGAGGCGGGAGCAATAGCGTCATTTAATATGTATCTAGACAGACACATGAATGGGCAGGGGGCAGAAGGATACAGATCTTTAGAAAATAGGCAGCAGATTTAGATAAAGGATCTGACTTGGCGCAGGCTTGGAGGGTCGAATGGCCTGTTCTTTGTTCTTTGTTCGTTTCTTTGTTCTTTGTTCTTTGTGTCTTATAGCCTTATTTCTCAGCAATAAGCAATTGAAGTCTACCTTCCTTGCTTAAAATTTTTTAAACTCTAGGCATTTAGCTGTTAATTATCATGAGGTGCTTCCTCTGTAATAAGATTTCGACCACAGTATATTAATCACCCAATCAGCACTCTCCTCTTATAAAGTATAAATGTTGGTTTCCCATCATTTTGGTATTTCTCACAAATTATGCTGATGAGTTCAAAACAAACTTTTTTTTAACATAATCTGTCTTTTTTTTTCAGAAATACACAAGTGTGTTAGGTCTCAAGCTATCCAAAATAACAATAACATCGAAAATGAACTTTTACAGGTTTACAGTGCTCCACGTTTAATTATTGCGGCAAGTTTATAAAATTTACTTTATAAAATTTGAATTTTCTTTCTCTTTTTATTTCTCTATCATTGTTCAATCTTTCTTCCCCTGTAAATATAAAACAAAAACACTGTGGGAGCTGAAAATCTGAAACTGCAACAGAAATTGCTGAAGAAACACTTTGAGTCCAGTTTGGAAGAAGGGTCAATGGACTTGAAGTATTGACTCTGCTGTCTCTCCGCAGATACTGCCAGATCTGCTGAATTTTTCCAGCAACTTTTGTTTTTCTTTCTTCTGCTATCTTTGTTTTGTTATTTCAAGATTGTAACATCTTGTATAAAATATTCTGTTTTGCAAGTCTTGGTTGAGACTGCATTGCTCAAAACTAAATCTTTGAACAGACTTAGTCTGAACACCTCCTTCCTTGTCCTTTATCCACCCCATGCTCCTGGCACTGCCATCACATGGGCTGCTTTCAACATATCCAACCTATTTTCACCCACTAATGGCCCTTATCATCAGATTTTCTTTCTTTCCGCTCAGCATTATCTATCCCTTTTTCTGCCCAAGTCCTGTTTTCTCTCTCTTTCTCTCTCTCTCACTCTCTGGGGCTCCATCTCCACTTATTATTCACTCCTTTTGATTCGCATTCCCCAAAACCTTCAGCATACATGGCACCTTTTCATAACTACAATTAGTTCTGACGAAGGGTCACTGGATCCAAAATGTTGGCACTGCTTTCTCTCCACAGATGCTTCCAGACTTGTTGAGTTTTTCAGCAATTTCTGTTTTTGTTTCAAATTCCCATCTGCAGGGTTTTTTGTGCAAAAGTAAATATCTTCAGTCCTGGATCACACTAGGGCCAGCAGTACATTAACTTTCCAGGTGAATAGCTCATAATTCTATCACACTCTGAAATGGATATGTGTTTGCCTTCTTCTTCAAATTTATTTTGAGGCTATTCTGCCTATCAAAATTGCTGAAAAATATGTTGCTGGAAAAGCCCAGCCGGTCAGGCAGCATCCAAGGAGCAGGAGAATCGATGTTTCGGACAATTCCTGAAGAAGGGCTTATGCCCGAAACATCGATTCTCCTGCTCCTTGGATGCTGCCTGACCTGCTGCACTTTTCCAGCAACACATTTTTCAGCTCTGATCTCCAGCATTTGCAGTCCTCACTTTCTCCTATCAAAATTGCTACAAGAATTCCAGAATGAACTTACAAACCTAGAAATAACCACTTGCAATCTACAAACTTCTCAAGAAATGATTCTTCAAATTCTTACCAAATGTTTGATTTGTGAATTTCTGAAATATACATATGCACATTTCTGCTGTTTCCTGAAAGGCTTACTCATAACTTTGCTTCTTGTCCTCTCTTTAATGTTTTTCTAAACTCAAGTAACTATAATGGCTTTTCCACAGCCCTGTTTCTTCCCTTAATCTCTCCATTATCACTTCCACATTTTCTTGTGCGGTGCAACAGATATGCAAAGCAATTTAGAAGGTGGGTAACAACAAGCATAACTTGGAGAAATACTGAACTATTAAAAGGGTCAAAAATTAGAGTTAGTGACCAACAGATGCTGTCTCTACCTTACAGACTGCTCAAATTATACTATATTAAAATACTCAGGAAACCTAGCAATTATGATTTAAACACATTTGCTGGTGTATTTTGTGCTACAATTGACTTAAATCTGTTTAACCTTAGTCTCTTAAATGCTTGTGCAGTGAACTGCACAAAACACTATATTTCCCCTTAATTATCATCTGTTTACTGTGGAAAAAACAGAATACTTATCTGACAAAACAACTCTTTTTCATTAACATGCTTTTGGTCTATTACTTACTTGAAGACATAATAGAGCAAGGAGTTTCTTTTGCAGAGCACTTATTTCATCACACTGTACCAAGGGTGCCTCATTAGCACTGGTGATATTTGTACTGTTGTCTCTAGATCAGGAGGTGAATGTGACTGTATTTGTACTTTCAAAAACTGTCTAATCACTTTAGTGACATTATCCTTACTGACATAAATATATTCACAGCAGTGGATAGCAGTGGAGGATGCTCTTCAAAAACAAATAATTGAAAGAAAAAGCCAATTAGTAAAATGTAAGTGAGGTTGTTTTGTGTGCTTTGTATTTGACATTGATAATGTCACAGAATGTGTCTAAATATACATTGTCCATGCTTAATATTTTGAGACAAACTCGCTGTGAATGGAGTCCATTATGATCTTATATCAATATATAAAAATGACAAATAGGAAAATCTTTGCTAGATCATCTAATCTGTTTCATATAGTTGTGATTTAGATGAAGTACATACATTCACTATCACCCTGGTGTAATGTAATCTCCCACAAGAGGCAAGAATAATCAAATCATAACATGAATAAATTTTTGATGGGTGGAGGGGAAATAGAAAATTCTCTTTTAGCTCTTTTTTGTCCAATCAAAATGACTGTCCAAAATTACATTTGGTCACAGTTATATGGAAGAATCGAATCCTTCTCCAGCTAAGAACATATCCAAATCTCCTTTGAAAGAAGATTACAATCCAAAACCTGCACATAAATTGGCAACCTTGTTCCACAGATCTGCTATCACTCTGAAATGAAATATTGCCAAATAGCTACCCCTTTCACCTTTAGAATCATAAAATAATAGAATAGTCAAAACATGGAAGGAGGCTATTCGGTCCATCCTGTCCCTGCCAGCTGACTTCAGGAGCACACACCGAGTGATAGCATGTAAATGTGACCACTTATTTTCCCTAACTATCCAGTTCATAAAGGTTTCACTACTTAAACTAAATAATTCATCAAATGTCATCATTTTATTTCATCAAGCCTAACGTGGTAAATAAAATATTTTAAAATTATGGCTCTCAGTGTGCTTTCCAAAGTCTCAATATTCAACATTATATGCAATGACCAAACTGGACACTGTATTCCAACTGCGGCCTAATCTGTTTTCTGCACTGACAAGTATAAGTTTTGTCTCATGATGAATTACCTATAAAATAAATCCAAGAACTTTATTTACTTATGTTATGACTAATGGTCATTTGAAAACTGTGAATTATCATCATTAGAGAATTTAGGAGAGTGACACTCCCTCATTTCATGGAGAACTGTTAAATTATTTTACCTTTGATGTTATTTCTGAATGTTTTGCTGATGAGCTCAGTTGATCAGGACTTTATCAACTTTGTTGCTGACAGTTACATCGTTTTTGGATAGATTAAATAAATGTCAATACATATGCCCAAAAAACTTTCCTGTTCCATCTTAGCCAACAAAATGCTTACATTTTTATTCTCCCTTAAGCTCCAATGTAAATTATGCTCCATTCATTCACATTAGAATTATCTGCCATGTCGCAGCCCATCCATCAACCAGTCCAGCTTCTTTTGAATATTTTCATTAGTTATGTACGTTAAAGTCCTGAATGTGTACTGTAATACTGCTAAATGTTTCTATCTTTATTTCCTTATTGAACACCACGAATAGCTGGAAGTGCAGCACAGGCAACTGCATAGCAATGAGTGAACAGAATTTTCAATATAATCATAAATGCTGAGTTATGTGGTGCATTTTTGAAATACCATATTTGATATATTGCCTTATTTAACAAAGTATTCTTTTGTGAACCACAATTTGAATTTGAGAAGTTATGACAAAACAGTTGTAGACTTCAAGGCCATTATGTTATTACTGAATATTATCTATAAAGCTAGAGATGAAGGAAAATCAATGATGCTGGTATGATTTGAACCACATTAAGAGATTTTTATTTCCCTCGCACTAGATCAGAAAATGTTACTTATGATATAACAGGAAACCAATTGAGGCTCACCTCTTCTTTTGTGACACTCATTTTGTGACACTCAATAAATTGCTGCTTAGTATTTCTTTGGGCCATAATTCATCTCCTGTCCAGCAATGAAATGTTGGCAATCATCTCAGCATTTATCTTTATTTTTCTTCTCAAAAAATGTTGTCAGAGAGCTGAAATTTTTCATCCGTCATCAGGTATATCATAAGGATTTACTTCACTAGAACTATATGGTGAGGAGCTAGTGAGGGGAAGACCCAGAAACAGACAAATCAAAGGGGAATCTTTGTGAGAACTGGGAGTGACACCATCAGGGGACTGGGATCCTGATAGATGGTTCAAAGAAGCAAAAACTGAAATGAAATCAGAAGTTGAAAGCCAGAAAATTAGTCAGGGAGAACATAAGAATGCAGGAAATAAGAAATAGGTGCAGGAGTAGGCCAATCTGCTCTGCCATCAATAAGATGATGGCTGACCTATTTGTGGACTGAGCTCCACTTATCTGCCTGCTCACCATTGTTACTTTACAGTTCAAAAATCTATCTTTGCCTTAAAGACATTCAATGAGGATTCTCAACTGCTTCACTGTGCAAGGAATTCCACAGATTCACAACCCTTTAAGTGAAGAGGTTCCTCCTCAACTCAGTCCTAAATCTGCTCCTCCTTATTTTGAGGCTATGCCCCCTTAGTTCTAGTTTCACCTGGCAGTGGAAACAACCTCCCTGCTTCTATCCAATTTATTCCTTTCATAGTTTTGTATGTTTCTGTAAGATCACCCTCATAGAATCCCTGCAGTGTGGAAGCAGGCCCTTCAGCCCAACAAGTCCACACCAATCGTCCAAAGAGTATCCCACCCAAACCCATTCCCCAACCCTGTTACTCTACTTTTACTGCTGACTAATACACCTAACCTACACATCTCTGAACATTATGGGTAATTTTGCTTGGCCAATTCATGTAACCTGCACATCTTTGGAGTGCAAGAGGAAACCGGTATACCCAGAGGAAGCCCACGCAGACATGGGCAGAATGTGCAAATTCCACACAGTCACCCGAGGCTGGAATCAAACCCAGGTCCTTGGCATTGTGAGGCAGCAGTGCTAACCACTGAGCCGCCCCACTGAGTACAGTCCCAGAGGAAAAATGGTCTAAATAAGAAAGAAATTGGATTAGTAAAGCTAAATGGAATATATTTCAATTCAAGGAGCCTGAGGAATAACATAAACAAGCTGAGAGCTCAGATATGTCCTTCAGAATGTAATGCCTTAGCTATGACTGAAACTTGGCTGAGGTATGGGTAGGACTGACAGCTCAATACTCCTGATTATAGGGTATTCAGACAAGAACGAGAAAGTGATAGAAGGATTTTTTTTTTCTCGATATCCACAAGGGAATCAATTATAGTATTGAGGAGGAATGATAGATTGGAAAGAAAATAAAATGAGACCATATTGAGTATGTGTGAAAATAAAATACAGAAGGGTCAAATGTGTTGTTGGGTGTCTCCTACCAGTCCTCAAACAGTCACAGAGAGATGGAGGCTCAAATATGTAATCAAATTTCAGAGTAATATAAGAATAATAAGGCAGTAATAGTAGAATACTTTAACTACCCAAATAGTCACTGGGAGAGCTTAAGTGTGCAAAATTGGGAGGCAGCAAAATTCTGAAATTGCATTCAAAAGAATTTTTTTTTAGCTAGTATATATAAAGCCCAACAAGGGAATAGGCAGTTTTGGAACTAATATTCAGAAGTGAGTCTAAACAGTTGGAAAGTGTGTCAGTTGGACAGCATTTTAGAGAGAATGATTATAACTCAATTAGATTTGGGATGGTTTTGGAAAAGGTTAAGGATGGCTGGAATAAATGTTCTAAAGTGGGAACAAGATCATTTTACTGAGATATAATTTGACCCAAACAGAATCGGAATAGCTAATTGCAGATAAAACTGAGTCCGAGCAGAGGGAGGCACTCAGGGAAGAAACAGCAAGAGTACAGAG
Organism: Chiloscyllium plagiosum; assembly: GCF_004010195.1. NCBI lineage: Eukaryota > Metazoa > Chordata > Chondrichthyes > Orectolobiformes > Hemiscylliidae > Chiloscyllium > Chiloscyllium plagiosum. The sequence continues at coordinate 24,114,689 of NC_057732.1, forward strand.
CAAATATGTTCCCATAAAGACAAGGGATAAGACCTAGACTGAAGAAGCATTGGTGTCAAGGGACATAAAGATTAGGATTAACAAAAAAAAAGTTTAAGACAGATACCAAGAACTCAATATGGCTGAGTCCCTACTGGAGAAGAAAAAATGCAAGGGGAAAATAAGAGAGATTAGTCCCATAAAGACAAGGGATAAGACCTAGACTGAAGAAGCATTGGTGTCAAGGGACATAAAGATTAGGATTAACAAAAAAAAGGTTTAAGACAGATACCAAGAACTCACGGGCGGCACGGTGGCACAGTGGTTAGCACTGCTGCCTCACAGCTCCAGAGACCCGGGTTCAATTCGCGCCTCAGGTGACTGACTGTGTGGAGTTTGCACATTCTCCCCGTGTCTGCGTGGGTTTCCTCCAGGTGCTCTGGTTTCCTCCCACCATCCAAAAATGTGTAGGTTAGATGAATTGGCCATGCTAAAATTGCCCGTAGTATTAGGTAAAGGGGTAAATGTAGGGGAATGGGTCTGGGTGGGTTGCGCTTCGGAGAGTCGATGTGGACTTGTTGGGCCGAAGGGTCTGTTTTTGCATTGTAAGTAATCTAATCTAATTTGAGAAAGCCTTAGTAGGCAATATGGAGGAAAATTAGAAGGGCCTTGAAAAATATATAAATACTAAAGGAAGAACTAGAGAAAGAGGAGGACTCATTGGAGATAATAGAGTTAATCTGTGTGTGTACCTGAAAGAGATGGGCATAATCCTCAATGAATATTTTGCAATGATTTTCACAATGGACAAGGGCAATATAGGAATAGACATCATGGTGGAGTACTGTGAAATGTTAAAAGAATTTAAAATGGAGAAAGAACAGATACTAGAGGGTTTAGCAGCCTTAAAAGTGGATAAATCCACAGAGCCAGAGGAGAGGTATCCCAGTTGTTGAGGGAGTGTAGTAATTTTCAAACCCTGTCTGGTCACAGGAGAATTGCTAACATTGTCCCATTATTAAAGTAAGGGAGAGACAAAGTTATTAAAGGAAATTATAGGCCAGTCAGTCTAGCTCCGGCGATGGGAAATCATTAGAAAGAATTCTAAGCAACAGGATATCTCTGTACCTGTGAAACAGATTAAATGGGGCTGGTAGTGGGGGTGGGGGTGGGGGGGGAGTGGAGCAGTCAGCATGGATTTGTTAAGGGAAGGTCACATTTAACAAATTTAATTGCAAGAATGTAATTTTGAAGATGTAACCAGGATTCTGTATGTCGGTAATATATTTGATGTGCTCTACATGGACTTCAGCAAGGTCCCTTTTGGCAGATTGGTCAATTGGTACATTGGACCAAAGATTGCTGAGAGGCAGGAATCAGAGGGTTTTGGTGGAGGAATGTTGCTTTGACTGGGGTTCTCCTGTGTTCAGTGCTGGGTCCCTTGCTGTTTGTAGTTTACATTCATAATTTGAAATTAAATGGAGGGGGTATCATCAAGACATTCACAGATAACAGAAATTGGAAAGGTAGTAAATAGTGAGGAGGATGTCAAAGGACTGTTTAGAAAAACAGAATAGTGGTAAATGGTTTGCAACCCACAAAGGTGTGAGGTTATGCATCTGAGAAGGGCTAGCAGTGCAAGGATTTACACAATGATTGGTAAGACACTGCAGAGTACTGAAGATCAGAGAAACCTTGGTAGGTGTATCCATAGATCCCTAAATGAGACCCCTGATGCAGGGTAGGTGGATATGAAGGTTAAGAAGGTGTATAGGATGCCTGACTTTATTAGCTGAGATGGGAAGTTTTGCTAGAACTGTGTAAAATGCTGGCTCATCAACAACTGGAGTGTTGCATGCAGTTCTGGTGACCACATTATAGGAAGATGTTTTCTTATTAATTCATGCTGGCTAGGTTAGCATTTATTACCCATCTGTAACTGTTGTGAAAGAAGTTAAGAGTCAATCATATCTCTGTGATTATGGCATCATATGTAGAACCAGATAAGGTTGACAGATTTCCTTTGTAAAAGGGCATCAGTAAAACCTTTTTTCTGCATGAATTGACTGTGGTTACATATTTACCATTAAGTTAGCTCTTTATTCTAGATTTTATTCACAAGTTAAGAGTCAATCATATCTCTGCGATTATGGAGTCATATGTAGGACCAGGTTACGTTGACAGATTTCCTTTGTAAAGGGCATCAGTAAAACCTTTTTTTTTGCATGAATTGACTGTGGTTATATATTTACCATTAAGTTAGCTCTTTATTCTAGATTTTATTCACTTCAAATTTCACCATCTACTGCAGTCGGATTGAAACCCATTATTATCCCCAGAACATTGGACTGGGTTGTGGATTGCAAGTTTGGTAAAATTACAATTACACCACTGCCTTCCCTAAGGCATTTAAGGGAGCACAGAAATTTACCAGGGCATTGTCTGGCTGAAGGTTCTGAGCTATGAGAAAAGATTGGATAGGCTGGCGTTGTTTCTTTATAGTTGCAAAGGCTGAGAGGGAACTTGATAGAGGTGTTATATGGGGAGATTATTAGGGGAATAGATGGGATGATAACAAAGGCACATTTTTCCAGTAGTACAGGGATGAATCAAGGGTAAGGGATATAACTTAAGAGGTGAAAGTGAGAACTGCAGATGCTGGAGATTATAATCGAGAGTGTGGTGCTGGAAAAGCACAGCAGGTCAGGCAGCATTCAAGAAGTAGGAAAATCGACGTTTCAGGCAAAAGCCTTTCATCAGAACTTAAGAGGAGATTTGAGGAGAAATTGTTTCAGCCAGACAGCAGAGAGAGGGTGGAACTCTACCTGAAAGTGTGGTTGTGTAAGAAACCCTGGTAACATTCAGATATTCATTTGGAGACTCATTATCCTGTCAAGAGCCCCAGTTTCTTATGGACCAGACCAAAGCCCCTCAAAATATAGCAAGAAAATATTCTAGACCCTTTTGTTTTCTTATTTGAAAGCTATGTGTAAAGTGTTCATTCCAGATGCAATTCAATTGGTCAAATAGCTTGACTTTAGGCATAACACGCTTTATTTTTACAATAAGTTAAAATACAGACAAAATAAAAAGAATTGGCTTAATAACAAAATTATATACATACTTAACTACTTACTAACTGTTCCAATATTGCAAAATCCCACGAACACCCCATTGTCAAAGGAAATTCAGAAAAATAGATTGTCTCACGTGTAATTCTAGCAGCAGGAAGAGAACCTCAGCTTTTAGATGTAACGGAGAGAGCAATAAGCGCTTCCACATCCGGCTTCAATGCACCAGCAGCTATTCCTGAAAGCTAAAACAAAAAATCCTGGTTCTGTGGAAACTTGATCCCAACCATTCAGGCTGCTTCTATTGTTCCAATGTTAAATAAAACCCAAGGCCTCACAAGCTGTTTACTTTATTGGCTTTGATCAGATTGCTCAATACCTCTGTCTCAAGCTATCTTCATAAAAAAACCTAGACAAAATATACCTCTTTAAGCCATAATATGATCACAACACTGTCTCCAAGGTGTGCTTCAGTATTTCGCCAAAGGTCCTTAGACATCAACTTCTAAACCCATGACCACTACTATTTAGAAGGATAATCACAGCAGATACATGGGAAGGCCACCACCTTCAAATTCACTTCCAAGCCACTCACCATGGTGACTTGGAAATATATTGCTGTTCCTTCACTGTCAATGAGGCAAAATGCTGGAATTCCCTCCATAATGGCATCGTGGGTCTATCTACACAAAATGAACTGGTTCAAGAAGGCAGCTCACCATCACCATCACTATCAATAAATGCCAGATAAGCCAGTGACACACACAATCTATAAATGAACAAACAAAAAAGAATTGTCGCTGTTCAACAGCTCTTTCAACATATGAAAAGAAAGAAAATGGTTAACATTGCAGGAGATATTCAGAATGTGAATCAGTCTTATTCATTTTGCAGGCTGATGGACATGTGTATTTTAATGTTAGTGATAAAAACATTCTAACTGATTAGATGAATTAACTGATAATATACTTTCTCATTATCAATTCTGAAAAAAAATCTTTGCAATTACAACAAATGATCATTTATTTTAGGAAATGTAAATTTGCCTCTAAAGCATAAAAAGGAACTCAGCTAATTTTCTAACACCTGTATGGACAATTACAATTTTACAATCCAGTTATTATCAAAGTAATAATCTAAATAAAGAAAATAATTTACAGATTAATGTGTCACTTTTTGATCTGCAATTATTTTCGTTTTCCATTGTCAGTAATAATGCAAGTTTCACAATAATGATTATTTTGTTAATAATCCATTTTAATTAGTTGCAATAAGAGATTTAAAGTATAAAGCCTGAGTTCAACTTTCCAAACAGATGGTTATTTTGGATTATGGTTTCCTCAGTTTACCTTTGATGAATTTTTGATTTTCAACTCAATCAACCCCACCTTTTCATCCAATAACTGCCTGTTTAATTTTAATATCTGTATCAGTTAAGCAGGAAAAATAGGTTTGTTTGACTTGTCTGGCATCAGACACTTCTTTGTATTCAGCTCAATTGTAATTGCTCAATTGTTATTTTGTAGTTTATTCTCATTGAGGGTGTACAGTCCTAACAGAGAGTTATTCTCAAGTGTATTTAACATTCTGCACCACAGAGGAAAATGGAGCTCAAATCCATACTTGTGATTCTGTCACTTGGCCTTTATTTCAATGTCTCTTTTTCAGAGTTGAAAATAGAGTGAAGACAGAATCGAGGAAGAAGAAATAATAGAGGTAAATAGAGCCATAGAGTTACACAGAATGGAAACAAACCTTTCAGTCCAATTTGCCCATGCTGACCAAATATCCTAAATTGATTGAGTCCCATTTCCAGCATTTGGCCCATTTCCCTCTAAACCCTGCCTATTCATATACCCATCCAGATGCCTCTTAAGTGTTGTAATTGCCTCCACTACCTCCTCTGCATGAAAAAGTTGCTTTTCATGTCTCTTTTAAATATTTCCCCTCTCACCTTAAACCTATGCCCTCTAATTTTGCACACCCATACCTTAGGGGAAAAGACCTTGGCTATTTATCCTATTGATATCCCTCATGATTTTAGAAACCTCTATATGATCACCCCTCAGCCAATCTGACACTTCAAGGGAAAAAGTCAAATCAGCCTCTCCCTATAGCTGAAACCCTCCAATCTTGGCAATGTCCTTGTAAATGGGAGAAAGTGGGGACTGCAGATGCTGGAGTACCAGAGTTGAAAAATGTGGTGCTGGAAAAACACAGTAAGCCAGGCAGCATCCGAGGAGCAGAAGAATCGATGTTTCGGGCATAAGCCCTTCTTCAGGAATGAAGATTCCTGAAGAAGGGCTTATGCCCGAAACTTCGATTCTTCTGCTCCTCGGATGCAGCCTGGCCTGCTGTGTTTTTCTAGCACCACATTTTTCAACAATGTCCTTGTAAATGTTTTCTGAACCCTTTCAAGTTTAATATCTTACCTGTAGCAGAGACACCAGAATTAAACATAGATTTCTGAAAGTGGCCTCACCAATGTCCTGTACAGCCACAAAATGACATTTATTCAATGCACTGACCAATGAAGGTAAACGTGCCAAATGCTATCTTCCTCACCCTGCCCACCTGTGACTCCACTTTTAGGGAAATTGTTTAAGCAAAGAAGAATTTCATTCAGCCCATCATGTCTGTGTTGGTCAACAAAGATCTGACAAACCTAATCCAATTTTCCAGCTCTTAGCCATAGCCTGCAACATCCCTACACTTACCTTTAAAGTTAGAAAAAAGTTAAGGTCTAGGCTACCTTCTTAAAGTATTTTGAGGGGATTTGGTCTGGTCCTGGGACAGCTGCTACTGGGAGTTAATGGAGAACTGACTGTTTGTGGATACGGTGCTAATCAGTTGGGCTGCTTTGTTCTTGATTGTGTCAAGCTTCCTGAGTTTTGTTGGACAGTCATCTAGTCAAGTGGGGAGTATTTCATCGCACTCCTGATTTGTGTCTTGTAGATGGTGAATAGGCTTTTGGGAGTCAAGAAGTACGTTACATGCCACACACTTCCTTGCCCCTGCCCTTTTCTTGTTAGCTCATTTTTTATGGCGAGGCCAGTTCAGATTTTGGGAAAAGGGAAGCTTCAGAATGTTGATAGCGAGGTATTCAGTGCTGATAAAACCATTAAATGTCAAATGTCTCTTGTTGGTAATGGTTATTGCCTGACACTCGTGTTCTGCAAATGTTACTTGCCACTTGTCAGCCCAACTCTAAATATTAGCTGAAAATGTGTTGCTGGAAAAGCGCAGCAAGTCAGGCAGCATCCAAGGAACAGGAGAATCGATGTTTCGGGCATAAGCCCTTCTTCAGGAATCCGAAACGTCGATTCTCCTGTTCCTTGGATGCTGCCTGACCTGCTGCGCTTTTTCAGCAACACATTTTCAGCTCTGATCTCCAGCATTTGCAGTTCTCACTTCCAACTCTGAATATTATCCAAGACAAGTTGCATTTGAACATTGACTGCTTTAATTTCTGGGGAATTGCAAATGGTGTTGAACATTGTGCAATCACCAGCACATATCCTTACATCTGAACTTACAATGCTTTAATGAAGCAATTGAAGATGGTTGGGCCCAGGACTCCACCCTGAGGAACTCTTACAGAGATGACCTGACGCTGAGGTAACCACCCTCCAACAACCTCAAACTTCTTCCTTTGTGCCAGACATGTCTCCAATCAGCAAAGTGTTTTCCCCCTAATTTCCATTGAACTTGAGTTTTGCTGGGGTTCCTTAATGCTACACTCAGTCAAACATAGCTTTGATGTCAAGGACAGCCATTCTCAACTCAGCTTTGGTATTAAGCACTTTCCATCCATGCTTGAACTAAGGCTGTATAGAAGTCAGGTCTTCAGATGATGTGTTTCCCTTTATGTGATATCAAAAAACAGTTAGAGGCACTGGATACTAAAAAAGCTATGGACTCTGACAAAATTTTGGCAATAATACTGAAAACCCATGCTTCAGAAGTTTCCATTTCCCTAGTCACACCATTTCAGTATGTTTACAATACTGGCATCTACCTGACAATGTGGAAAATTGCTCAGGGATATTCTATACACACAAAAAAGGACAAATCCAACCAGGTCAATTACTGCCCCATCAGTATAGTGATGGAAGTTATCATCAACAATTTTATTAAGGATCACCTGCTCAGTGACGTCCAGCTTGGCTTCCGCCAGGGCCACTCATGTCTTGACTGCATTATTGCCTTGGCATAATCATGGACAAAGGAGCTGAATTCCAGAGGTCAGGTGAGAATGACAGCCCTTGACATCAAGTCTGCTTTTGACCAAATGCAGCATCAAAGCGCCTCAGCTTAACTGGAATGAATGGATATCGGGGCAAACTCTCAGTCTATGCTTCATCTCTGCAATATAGAGGAGACTACAATGAAGGTATGTTTGGGCCCTTGGATTCTGAGGAGGGAGGAGGTAAACAGTATTACACCTATGATGGTTGCAAGAGAAGGTGCCATGGGGCTATGGGGGGAGGGGGGGTGTGAGTTTGGGAATGAAGGAAGAGTGGACCAGGGTGTCCTGGAGGAGAAAGTGAGGTCTGCAGATGCTGGAGATCAGAGCTGGAAATGTGTTGCTGGAAAAGCGCAGCAGGTCAGGCAGCATCCAGGGAACAAGAGAATCGACGTTTCGGGCATAAGCCCTTCTTCAGGAAACATAAGCCCTTGTCCTGGAGAAAACAACCATTGTGGAAGGTGGACAAGGAGAGTCGAGGGGAATCTGTGTCTAATGGTGGCATCTCGCTGGAGGTGACGGAAATGGTGGCTGATGGTCTTCAGTAATCAGCTTATTGCTAAACATGTGTGTTGATAACACTTTTGACAACATTTCCACTACTTTACTGATGATCAAGAGTAGACTGATGGGGTAATTCAAGAAATTGTAAATTTCTTGAAATGTCATCAATCTCATAAAATCTTCAGAAATTGTTAATCCCTGGGAAAAGCACATCTGCATTGCACAGAATGAAATGCTGTCTTAATTTTAATTTATCACTGTTACAAATTCACATTTACACATTATATGCCAAATAGGTGAAATGCCTTTTTTCTGTTCTAATCAACCCCAGTGTAATTTTCAATAAAAGAGGTCAAAAGAACTTTGTATCACTTTTATCCAGATGACTTAGATACACAGAAAGCCACCCATATGTTTTAATATCACTGTAAATAAACTACAAAGAAAGGTACCTTGGTAATTTCATTTCCTCATTCTTCATAAGCCCCTAATACGTTTAGCCTAGAAAATTTATACTGCTACAACTTAGATTCTTCAAATTTGTATTGGGATAATGCTGGATTTCAATTAAGGAGAATGTCCTCGCCACTGATTTATACTGTCATCAATTGAAGGTATCGAGATTTAAAGAAGATGTATTGTCACAAGTTGCTAAATAACAATCCTCATTGACCTTTTATAGTTTTCTCGTTCTCGTTATAACTCTAGACTTAATTACACAGTTTCCTTTCCCCATGATTCTACACTCTGGATTCTGATTTTAATATTATGTGACACTTCTCTCCAGTTGATGCCACAGATGCTCAGGCAAAAGTAACGATCATAAGCATTTTATTTTAAAGAAATTAAAGTAAAAAGTATGAAAATATGTATTTTTTGTGAGCAACATGGTCAAGACAGGAAAGTTAGTGGAATGAGATTGATGTCCATTAAATGGATGTTTGGTCTATTGTAGAACAGTCAGATATATTGAAGAACGTGGTATCTTCCTAGATGACCGCTCAAAGTACCTTGCGCTACTTGCTGCCTCTATGAATGCATGGTTATTTGAGGTAGTTTGCTATCATTAATCCTACTTTGTTTTTGCCATTTTTGGGACTATCTATGGCAGAGGATGGGCCATTGTAGAATTTCTACTGCAGATGCACTGTTCACAGATGACGAGAAGTAGATAGCTATAAGTGCAATCATATTTGATGTGGTATATTACTCGGACGATAGGAAGCTGACACAAATATATATGCTCCCTCCGAAAGCTGGAAGAGAACTCTTTGTCTTCACCTATGGACTGTATGTTGCATCAGTAAAAATGATGGAGCCAACGAGCTTTAACCCCTTCAGAACCATTACTTGTACAACAGGGGAGAATGTGATAAATTAACACCACTATTTTCTACCTATAATATAACTATGGCACATAGATTTGTTACATCTAATTCTTCCTTAAGATATAAGTTATTTAAAATTAGTCACTTAGTAGTGCATAACTTACATATCAGAGTAAGAAGTGACAAGTTACCAAAGCATTAATCTTGCACTTATCAGGACAGATACAAATATCAAACCTCAAAGTGAACAACTTATACTGCCAGGAAAAAAGGATGTTGATTAGTTGGCAAGTTGCATCTGATTTAAAATGATAAACAATGAAACGCACACAGGAAGTAAAAATAATTGAGTAGACAAATATTTCATGTCTCATTAATGCTTCTTAAAACTCAAGGTGTCCATGATGTGCTGGTTAGTGCATTGCCAATGCTAAATCACCCATAGTGTTCAGGTTTGTGCAGGCTAGGTGGGATAATCTTGGGAAATGCAGGGTTACAGGCTTAGGGTAGGGGCTGGGTCTAGGTTGAATATTCTTCAGAGGGCCAGTGTAGATTCGATGGGCTAAATGGCCTGTTTCTACACTGTATGGATTCTATGGTTCTATACTTTTGCTTTGGAATACTGGTCTTTGAGCATTAATGTACACATGCCTAATTGGATTAATTTTGACATTATATCATGTCAAATAAGTGATAGGGAATTGGAAGTCTGCATTATAGCTCTCCCTTTTTTTCCCTACTGGAGTTAATTTCACCCATTTTATGCTATCACACAAAGATAAGTTATTCCTTGCATTTTTTTTTGTTTCAGTGAAAATGTTAATCCCCTTAATATAAGCAGATTAGTATTTCCAATGTAATAATGAACAAAGAAATGCTGATAAACATTAGTACACTAATATTCAAAGAGATTATCTTCAGAGAAGAACATAATTTAAGAATTCACTGTACTTGAATAAATTGCAAATTAAGGCCTTTACAGTTACAATTTCCATGGAAATATACATTTAGTGATGAGATGATATTTATATTAGAATTAAGTTCTCAGTATAGGTTGAAACTAAAACAAGAGAACACAGCAGACTATGGAGTATAGTGCAACAAAAGTGAAACAGATGGTTCACTCCCAGGAAAGAAATACTAATGAAAACACATGCAGATTCATTGGTACACCTTTTGTCAATATTTTTGAATCTGATACCTCCCATCTGTTACAGTTGATTCACATTTCAATTCTTTACTGAATTATCACTCTAAACCCAATCTCTTTAAGACTTTTTGATCTTTCATCTTAATCACTGTCACCAGCAAAGAGTGAACACCGATTCTTGGCACACCACATGAAATATTTTGAAAGAGTTTACAAATTAGCGGATTAATTTTATTTTTTATCCTACTTGCATGCATGACATTTAATTACTTCTGGACTGTGCATTGTTGCACCATTATTAATGAGTTACACTGTAGTTTCAATATGGAAATCCAAATCATTTACATTATTGTGTTAGATATGCTTCCAATCGTCATTGGCCTTTTTCTCTTCTGGCTGTAAAAAACCTTTTCCAACAATGATTTTCCCATCTCCATCTGATTTTACCTTTTATATAATCATTCTCCATTTCATCCTTGATTTCAATCTCAATTTATTTCTTTCTAACTAACGTACGATATGTTTGATATCATAAAACAAAGAACTGTGGATGCTGGAGATCTGAAACAAAAACAGAACTTGCTGGAGAAACTCAGCAGTTCTGGTAGCATCTATGCAAAGAAAGCAGTGATAACACTTCAAGTCTGGTGACTCTTCTACAGAATAAACTTCTTGTTTGTTATTCTTCTTGAAAACGTCTTTTGTTCTTTCACTCAGCCTTTTTTTAATACACAAGATTTCCTGATGTCAACACATGATTTGCAATATTCATTGTTTTTATAGCACTGATTTTTTTTTAATTGTGTCATTTCTATATTGGATTTAAACATTTTGACTGCCACTGTGTTTTACAATGTATTCTTTGATACATAGTTCATTGAATGTAATCAACAGGATTGTTGACAATGATAGTCATGGCATTTATTTTTGTCCCATCGGTTCTGCTACTTGCCTACAAATTCCATTGGTCTTCCAAAATGAATTCCAGTTTTCACTCAAGACTCTTATTGTCCTTTAACTAATGACACAAACTTTTTCCTTTAATCTTTTGCCCACACCAGTTGATAAAACAATATTTGGCACAGGCAAGGGACTGAAATGTTGGAACATGAGCAAATTAAAATAAGGACTAGAATCCGAGGTACTAAAGACAAGTTTTAAAGAACATTAAAATATCGGAAAGGCAGAAGGATGTGATCAAATATCAATGATGAACCTCGTAGTAAATGGAATATAAGAAATTATTTATAAAATAGGGGCAAGTGACGAATGGTCTTAAAAGTGAGTTATATCAGAGATGGCCACAATCCCCAAAATAGACTGGGGATTATGTCTGTTATTAATTATGTATCAAAAGTACTAATTAGACATCAAGAAGCAGAGGGTCAACTTCTGAGTGAGCAGAAAAGTAGCAGAGAAGCAGTTTGACTTCAGTCTTAGAAAGGGTACCGCTGGCACTATGGTTGTTCAAAGTTTGGGAGAAGATTTGTATCTTGGGTGCTCGTTGTTGTGGTTATGTTCGCCGAGCTGGGAATTTGTGTTGCATACGTTTCGTCCCCTGTCTAAGTGACATCCTCAGTGCTTGGGAGCCTCCTGTGAAGCGCTTCTGTGATGTTTCCTCCGGCATTTACAGTGATTTGTACCTGCCGCTTCCGGACAGCTAATGGTCCACATCCATGAACACCAACTAGCCACAAAACGACATGACCAGCTATCCTTAGTAGCCACACACTCAGATGACAAGCAACATGAGTTCGACTGGGACAACACTACTATTATAGGACAAGCCAAACAGAGAACAGCCAGGGAATTCCTAGAGGCATGGCATTCATCCACAGATTCAATCAATAAGCACACCGACCCGGACCCAATATACCGGCCACTGCAGCGGACAGCTGGAACTGACAACCGGAAGCGGCAGGTACAAATCACTATAAATGCCGGAGGAAACATCACAGAAGCGCTTCACAGGAGGCTCCCAAGCACTGACAATGTCACCTAGACAGGGGACGAAATGTCTGCAACACAAATTCCCAGCTCGGCGAACAGAACCACAACTATGGTTGTGTTTAGAAATAACATGCAGTAATCTGAAAATAAACAGAAAGCTCAGGTTTGGGTCATGCCAAAATTTACAGCATTTTCCTGCATGATAATCTCTGGAAGACATTTACAGATTTGGTATACCCAAACATTTACTATGGCTAATGTTGTGTATGAATCTGGAAGAGTGTGAAAGGGTTAATACTTGATTGAGCCCAATAAAGACCATCTGATGTGGAGATGCTATGAGGACTTGGAAGAAAATAATATGATTTTGTAGACAGACCTAAGACTATGTCCTTCTAATAATCTTTGCAGAAATTTAGAATCTATCTATATAAGTTGCAAAAAAATGCAAACCTTCAATAAATTGGACCTTGTTTACTCTTCAAGACTCTTCTCCTTTGACCAGAAAGTAGCTATCCTCACAAACACGTGAAAATGTTTGACGCTAAATAATCCACGCATTTAAAAATCATGGCGATCAGTATGGGATCTGAGAATTTAATTTAGCTGCACCAGCTCAAACAAGACAAACACATTGGTAATCCAAAAGACCACAGAGACAACAGACACTGTTGATTCCTAAGGTCAGTGAACCCCAAAAACACCTCATGACAATATTCAACATTGAAGAATACTTCAAAGAACAACACAAAGCATTGAAGATATGGCAAGAAATGCACAGGACCAGAAGAAACCTAAAGCTCCAAGCCAGGGACACAATGGCCTTTTGTCCAAGTGTAGCTGGAGCAAATATACATTGGAGATTGTATGAGTCAAAATTAACATCTCTGGTACAACAGAGAAACTTGAAACAGCATAGTGATTCAAGTCAAGAATTTTTTTTAAAAAATTGCAGTTCAGATTAGGTATTGCCATCATAGCACACAGTTACTTGAGGCCATAATGATGTCAAGGGCCAAATGTCCCTGGTAGAACCCAAACTAGGCATCAGTCAGCAGGTTGTTGCTGAGGAAGTGTTGCTTGGTTGCACTGCCAAAGACAGATTCCATTATATTGTTGAACCAGGAAACAAAGGTCAGGACTCCTCAGCAGTTCAAAACCCTTGCCCCTAACAATACTGTTTTAAGTTATGATTTCTAAATTTTTTTGTAAAGTGTATTAAATACTGATTTTCCCTTTCAGCAAGTTGTGTCTAACAGTTGTTGGTTATTAATGTTCTGATTGGATTATGATAGTACATTTGATGTTTTACCATCACTGCAGTTTCTGATGGATTTCTTTCTTCATCGTTCTCTCATAAATGTACATACAAAGTGTATGAGCTAAAGAACTCTGTCTTCTTTTCTCAATTGTCATTCAAGGCCAAGATTTTAACTCATTCCAAACACAGGTATGAACACAGGATTAAAATCAAGTCCATACTATAGGAGTGACATAATATTTCCAAATTTTATCTTGAGCCTTCTCTCACATAATCTCTAACATGTTATTTGGGTGCAGTAACATATTTTGTTACTGGAATTAATAATCCAAAACCCTGAGCTATTGATTCAGAAACCTGTATTTGCATCCCATCATGGCACTGGGAAACATGAATTTCAGTTAATCTGGAATAAAGGCATTATTAGTGTTGTTAACCATTATAATACAATATTATCAAAAGAACTCACCTGTTTACCAATGCCTTTTAGGGAAGGAAACACAATGTTGTTGCTGCTCTACAAGAACATGTTGAGATTTTCTGATCTAGTCTATGTGCAAATCCAGGCTTGCATTAATATGGTTGACTCGCAGCTGACTTCTGAAGTGGCTTAACAAGACTCTAAAAACAAATCAGAAGATTTTTTAAAAAATGTATTCTTTCGATTAGATTCCTAACAGTGTGGACACAGGCCCTTTGGCCCAACAAGTCCACACTGACCCTCTGAAGAGTAACCCACCCAGACCCATTTCCTTCTGACTAATGCACCTAACACTACGGGCAATTTAGCATGGCCAATTCACCTAACCAGCACATCTTTGTACAGTGGGAGGAAACCCACACAGACACAGGGAGAACGTGCAAATGCCACACAGACAGTCACCCAACGCTGGAATTGAACCTGGGTCTGTGGTACTGTGCAGTAGCAGTGCTAACCACTGAGCCACTGTGTCACCCTAAAGCTAGTCAAATTGACATGATCTCTATGATACCATCTCTTCCATTGTGTATGGAGAATAAACTTTGACCCTTTTAACAATGCAAGTATCTTGAGAATGAATGCATAAAACACAAAATTTGATTGCAGTGATTGAAAATCAGCAGAAAACTGGTGAAATTTTCAAGTTAAGCCATTGCTCCCAGATACAAAAGGGGCATATCCAAGGAAAACTAATGCAAGCACTATTAAGCAATGCACATGTGATGTATTTTCCAGCAGATATGCATAAATAAATTAATATTACATTTAGTAGTAACAGATAACTTGTTTTGGGAACAGGAGAATTGGATTTGAATCTTACATAATGTTTATACATTCATATTTTCTAAATGAGGTCACTAGACAATATTTATCCTGGCTGGTATTTCCTGTCTGTAGACTGAAACCTAGCATTCCTATTTTGGTCAAGTTCAAGTTAATGAATTCAGCAGGTTCTCAGTGAGCTTAGGTGAAAGTTCTCATTTCTGAACTAATGTAGGTTTTGTGAGTAAGACACTTTGCAATTTCTGAACACCAAGTTGGCATACAATGGAGTACACACATCTGATGTTATATGTGGAGTGATCCCCAATCCCTCTGCCCAAATCCCCTGTGCCATTTTCAGAGAGGTTGCCTGGTAAGGAGCTTGGTTAGAGAAAGAATGCAGTAGCAAAACTGTGGCATGTAAAGTTGTGGAAGAAATGAGTTGTCTTAAGTGCCCCTAGGCAGAAAAGAGAAGATGAAGCTAGTTTGTGTGCTTTGATGCAAAACTACATACATCCATATCCATTGAGCTATGTAAAGGGCAGGATTAGCAATTATAACACCATTAACTCAATGTGTACAGCATCATCAAAAGAAATTGAGTCATTATTCAAATGCATATACAGTCCATTTTTTGGAAGTTGGTATAAAGTCAGAATGTAATGTCAGTACAATGTCCAAACATGTTTGAATTAATTTAGTGCTTTTTTTTTAAATGTGTAAGTTCCAGATCATGATATCACTTCACTGAAACTGGTACAATACTGAGCCAAATAAATACAAGGCCTATGCAGTACTAGAACCAGTTGAATGTTTTTGTTATAATATCAATATAATACATTGTGATATTCTTGGTTTGAAACAGAAGTTAAACTTGGAAATGTCACCATGCCTCTTTTAGTCAGCCCTATAATGTACAATCAATTTAAATACATACGCTAATTAAATCTTTGACATGTGACTGTGTTTTGAATAAGAAATTCTATTTGTATTCGTAAAAAAAGACCTTGAAGATGGTTCAACTTGCATTTTCTACTAATCCTAAGATTAGGGCAAATGAAGACACATTCTAAATCTGTTTCCATTGAATATTGAAAAATGTATTTTACTGCATCCCATTCTAATAAGATGTAGCCCTGAAACCATCCAGAGAATTTGTTCCAAGGATAATTACTGGTAAAAATTTGCATACTAATTAAAATGGAATGTAATTATAAACATGCACTGTCACCCCCCTGTCTAACAATCTTCTACAAAAACAATAACTAAATGGACAGTAAGCACATCACAATTAGTCAACGGACCTCAGGAGGAATGCACCCAGATGATATCAGTGACCTAAAACTACTGCACTGTAATAACAATGGATAAAAAGGTAGCGCCAGATTAATTTCTTTATTTAAAAGTTTCACGGTTCATTCATATTTAATTATTGAACTGACACTTCAGCTTTTAATTATTATTTTAAAAAAGGTAGGAAGGTTATATAGGACATAAATATGTAGGAAATAATGCTTTTAAATATAACTGAGAATTTTTTGACAAATAAACCTGTTTGGACATGTTGCTGTTTATCAAGTGATTTGTTTTAAGTACAAATTACATGTTAGAATTATTTTGTTTTGTGGCATCACTGAATTAAGATAGTCAATGCCAAAAACAAGATGATCGGTTTATTACTGCAAAACAAGACTTTTACAGAATTGATCTCACTGAAAATGTCAGTAGCGTGAAATGCTTATAATCAGGAGTACAAAAACCATAATATTTTATCAGCTTAAGGTTATGTGATAGAGAATATTGATGTTTGCAAATTGCATGTATTAAGTAGCATTATCTTGACACACATTTGACCTCTATGAGAAGCATCTGCTACATTACTTAATATATTGCAAAAAATGACACATAGATAATCACCAAGGCTATTCAATGTGCAAAAATTTGCTATGGCAGGACACCTAACAGCACTTTTCATTAATTAAACTTGATCTTGCAGGTTTAGGCTTTTAAATCTTCTATATGACAAGTTGCTGAAAGTGTGAGTAGGTAACGATGCATAGTTTGCTGAGATCTGAGTAACAGAGCTAACAACTGGAACCAATCAGATTAAAGGACTGTGAAGATAAAAGAGCAAGGACTGAGAAGTAATTGTAAATTAGAAAGAGAGAATTCAATGATAAATCAATTTTACAAAGAATGAAAAGGGGAAATGAAAATTCAAATAAATCGTAACAAGAAAAGCTATAAAAGGAAAAGCAAATCAAAAATGAAAACTTATTGGGGAAAATTAATTTTGTGTTGCACCATTTCTAATGACACTACTCAGAATTACTTTAATCTGGCAACGTAGGATGATTCATATGACATTACCTATCTTTACTGCAGGCTCTTTGTGTTCTCCTCACACTCATGGTATAAGATATTGGTCTATAGTTGAGATGGTTTTTTAAAAATATTAACTGTGTCAGTCTTTTCAGAATCATGATTTTAACCCATTATGTGCCTCCTGGAGTATTAATGAAAGTTTGATTGTACTGTGGGAATTTATGACCAGGGAAAGAAATCATCAATATTTTTACTTAACCGGATTTAGGTTAAGCAAGTTTTTTTTTATAATTTAGTTCAAATACAATTCAAAGGATATCTGTTGGAGTCAGAAGCAGCAAAGTCTCTGTGAGAGAAAAAATTGTTTAGAGCAATTAATGAATTTAATAGAAGTGGTTTGTGAAACTTCTATATCAGCAGTGTTTGGTTAGAAACCTTCAGCTTATTAAAAGTTTGAGAAAGGCAAAGCTCTCGGTTACATGAATCTTCAAGGGAAAATACCTCACACCTCACAGAAAACTGAGAAGAAATATTTTAGTCACACCATATCTGCACATTGGATATAAAAAGGAATTTCTCTGGACTTTTGAGTCACTGTATTATGAAGGTCGCGGACAGTAGGTGGAATTTTGAAATGTAATGTGTTTTGAAAACTGTGCTATATAGAGATTTGTAAATGCTAAGACAATGTGGTTAATGCTACATGCTGTTGCTGCTGTACATCAGTGGTGAAGGGTGTCAATGGTCAAGGTGGTGGATGATGTGCCAGTCAAATGGGAAACTTTCTTCTGAATAATCACAAACTCCTTGAGTGTTGCATAAAACCAGGAAAATGGGAAATATTCCACCACACTTCTGCCTTTGTGTCGTGGATGATGGACAGACTTTGGGGAGACTACACGAAACAAAGAACTGCAGATGCTGGAGATCTAAAACAAAAACAGAATGTGCTGGAGAATCCCAGCAGATCTGGCAGTATCTGGCAGGAGAAAAACACTCTCTTCTTATATGTGGATTTCAGCTCTTTTGTCCATGTTTGGGCTTAGGCTGTGGTGAGATCTGGAGCTAAGTTATTACTATAGATTGTAAGCAACTTTGACCTTGGTACTGATCACTGTGGCCCCCCCACTATTTACATTTTGCAAACCTGAAAATATCTTTCATTCCTACATGTTTTCTCTAAACCATTTAGCAATCCTTTGATCTTTTATCTATGCAATTATATTATCTCCAAACCTCTTCACTGCATGAACCCTTATTTTACATATTAATGTTTTATATGGCATTTAATTGAGCACCTTTTTGAAATTGAATATCCTTCTTCAGCTTTATCTACCCTAATAGCAGTACTTGAACAAGAGCAGCGGATTCTGGTGTCACACTCAACATTCTACCTCAGCCAACCCTGCAAAATCAAATTAACTAATAATTTATCAAATTGCTTACTGGAGAATTATGCTTCAGACAAATGAGTTTAGACAGCAGGACCTCAATAATCTCTAGAATATCATTGAAATCACAAGCTAAGCAACATCAGCAATGAAAAATCAGATCAAAAAAACTGGTGTCAGAAAAAGCAGTTATTTCTGATTGGATTCTTGCAGCACGGTCAGATTAGGCAAGTGCTGCACCACTGGGAAAGGCCATCAGCTGAATCACTCAACAATGAAGATTCCAGTACAATAGATAGATAGGATTGCAGAAAGGTCAGAAGGGCAAACACATAAAGAAATGTTGTGATTGCAGAGGGCTGCTGATCAAGTGGAGTTAGTGTGGATTGTGAAAGGTAGAACATGTTGGACTCAATTCTTTGTAGAAGTTACAACAATGTACACACATCGAGCAAGTTGTACTCAAGTACTCCACAAGCACTGGAAGACCATATTTGATACCAAGGTTTTAGAATAGGCAACCTAAGCTTCACCAATGTAGAAGCAAGTTACAGAAGCTGAGAAAAGATCAAGAGGCAGATAAAGGGAATTCTAAAGTTTAGAACATACATTCAGAAAGATGTGGTCATGAATAGCGGGGCAATGGAAATTAGGGATGCACAAGAAACCAGAAAAAGGTCAGTCAACGATCATAGGTTAGAGGGGGTTGCACATGTGAAGGGTGGGACCATGGAGGGGTTTGAACAGAGGGATTAATATTTGAGGTAAGCTGGATCAATAGCTAATGTAAATCAATGAGCAATAAGCTAAAGGGTGAAAACATCTTTGTTCAAGTCTGGACAGCTGAAGTTTGGAAGAGCTGAAATTTATAATCAGAAGATTGGAGCAACTTAGAATACTAAAGTCTGGAGTTTTAAAATCATTGTTGGCTAATGTGGCTACGAGGAGAAAGTGAGGACTGCAGATGCTGGAGATCAGAGCTGAAAATGTGTTGCTGGAAAAGCACAGCAGGTCAGGCAGCATCCAAGGAACAGGAGAATCGACGTTTCGGGCATAAGCCCTTCTTCAGGATGCAATGTCTATGGATGTTGCCTATGCAGACTTCCAAAAGATAAATTGGGAAATAAGAAATAACTCACAAAAATTAAAGTGTATAGAACGGATATAGCCTTCTCATTTAGGTTACAAATTTCTTGGCAGCTGAGAGATTGAGAATAAGAAATGAAGGCAAATTAAAAACAAAACACTCACAGCAGGCCAAAAAAGCATCCATGGTGACAGGGATCAGACTTCAAATTTAATGTCAATGACATTTCATCTGATCCAGTGACGTACTGAAAATTTTAGCATATTGAGCATTATAAACTGTACCCAACTTAAGTTGCAGAATTAGCAATGGAAACATAGATCTAGATTTGTGACTGCACAAATATTTCAAATAAAATCAAAATGTTTTTTCACCTCATACCACACACCATTGTGAACATCCTCATGACTGATTAAATAACACAAAATAAAATGCTTCCTTGCCAGCACCCAGATCAATCAGTAAATGTACAAACATCTCTATTTCTGACATTAAGTTTTAACTGGCACTTTAAATTAATAAGCTTTCCCTTTCAAGAAATGAAATAAAGTGCACAATTTCATAGCTATGCATTTTATAAAGAAAGGTTCCGATTATTCTTGCTTTCTTTTTAATTGCATAAGGGGCAGCTGTTCACGAGAACTGTGATAAGTACATTAGATTAATTTGCACCATGTCGTACTTCACGTATAATTTTTAAACTATAACTTGTAAAAGTGGCTTTCAGCAGTAAGTGCTGATTTTGACTTATATAGGTCGGAGATGCCAAGACACATTGATAAGGTTTTGAGTCATATCACAGCAACATTTTATATAAATATTAAAAACTCATTTTTTCACATTAGGAAGCACAAGTTCATTTTATCATTTCTGCCTCAGGCATCATGAGGAGGTGGAGAACTGCAAACTGAGCACTTCCTGATTGATGAGATTCATTGCACAAATAAACGGCAACTAAACATATTTACACAGATATCGCCATACATATTTTAGTTCCTTTAATAGCTTACATATATTCAAAAGCATGAATATTTTAGTACTAAAACCAACAGTTGTCATGCCTGTAGCAGACAGGGGTTGCCCAGGATTTGATTCCTGTCACTACAATACATCGAGTTTAAAGCTAAACACATGGTTTAACAACCTGCAAGATGTAACCTTTACTTAAAAAAAATGTTGTTTCTGTCT
>NC_057732.1:24135911-24141430 GCF_004010195.1 Chiloscyllium plagiosum
TTGTGCAATGAGGATGACTTGATAAGAGAGCTTAAGGTGGAGGAAGCTTTAGGAAGCAGTGATTATAACATGATCAAATTTACTCTGCAATGTAAGAGAGGGAAAGAAGATAGAATTAGAAGTAATGGTATTTCAGCTGAATAAAGGCAAGTACAGAAGAATGAGGGAGGAGCTGGGCAGAATTGACTGGGAGAGGAGCCTAGCAGGAAAGATAGTGGAACAGCAATGGCAGGAGTTTCTGGGAGCATTTCAGGAGATAAAACAGAGGTTCATCCTGAGACAAGGTGATAGCATGGACAGAAGCTTGGCTGTCTGGCAGAAAGTAGAGAGTGGGGATAAAAGGGTCCTTCTCAGGGTGGCAGTTGGTGACAAGTGGTGTTCCCCAAGGCTCAGTGTTGGGACCACAACTTTTTACTTTATACATTAATGATCTAAATGAAGGAACTGACTAGGTGTGCAGATGCTGCAAAGATAGGTAGAGGGATAGGTAGCATTGAGGAGGCTGCAGAATGATTTAGGCAGGTTAGGACAGCACTGGAAAAGGAAAAGCACAGCCAGTTAGGCAGCATCTGAGGAGTAGGAGAATCTACATTTTGAGCACAAGCTCTTAAGCTTGAAATGTCAATTTTCCTGTTCCTTGGATGCTGCCTGACTAGCTGTGTTTTTCCAGCACCACACTCCAACTCTGATCTCCAGCATTTACAGTTCTCACTTTCACCTAGGTTACGAGAGTGGGCAAAGAAGTGGCAGATGGAGTACAATGTGGGAAAGTGTGAGGTCATGCATCTTGATAGGAATAATAGAAGCATAGGCTATTTTCTAAATGGGGAGAAAATTCAGAAGTCTGAAGTGCAGAGGGACTTGGGAATTCTAGTCCAGGATTATCTCAAGGTAAACTTGCAGGTTGAAGTCACTAGTTAGGAAGACAAATGCAATGATGCCATTTATTTTGAGAGGACTTGAATATAAAAGCAGGGATGTGCTTCTGAAGCTCTGTAATGCTCTGGTCAGGGCAAATTTAGAGTACCATGTGCAGGTTTGGGCCTCATATCTCAGGAAGGATATACTGGTCTTGGACCGTTTTCAGAGGAGATTCATGAGAATGGTCCCAGGAATGAACAGCTTAACACCTTAACGTTTAAGAACTCTGGGTCTATACTCGATGGAGGTTAGAAGGATGGGGAGGGGGATCTAATTAAAACTTACAGGATACTGAATGGCCTGGACAGAGTGGATGTTGGGAAGATGTTTACATTGGTAAGAGCGACTCGGGCCCAAGGGCACAGCTTTAAGTAAAGGGAAGACCTTTTAGAATGGAGATAAGCAGAAACTCCTTCAGCCAGAGAGTGGTGAATCTTTGGAATTCACTGTCACAGGAGGTTAGGTCATTGAGTATATTTAAGACAAGAAAAAATAGGTTATTGATTGTAAAGGGAATCAAGGGTTATGGGGAGAAAGCAATAGAATGGGTTTGAGAAAGCTATCAACAATGATTGAATGGTGGAGCAGACTCAATGGGCTGAATGGCCTAATTTCTGCTCCTATGTCTGATTGTCTAATGATTTTATGATGGAATTATGCCTCCAAGAGCTGCCATCCAATCTTTGGTCCCAGCAGCAATACCAGGAGAAGTGGCTATTGCTGCCACTGTATCTGTCTCCAATGATGCCTGTGGTTGAAGCTGGATGCAATGTAATTGAAAGGTATGCTTGGAATCAGGCCTCAGTGCAGGAGATCAGGGGCCAGATGGATAAGGTAGGTCAGAAGGGAAGCTTGAAAGTGTCTGGGTTTTAGAATGGCCTTCTGATCAAACAGATCCCTCGAAGGTGTCTTTTTCTACCTGATGCCCACATGGCAGTGTTACCTGGTGTGCATCCACAACATCTCCAGCCTCAAACTATTGCCAATGAAATAGCGAACACAGGCTGCAAGTTCCCCTCACAGATGTTTAGCTGGCTACTTTAAGATCCCAATTGGCAGAAGACCATATAGGCCACCTAACACATCACTCACCACTCAAAGCCTTATGGTGATTGAGTGCCAGGAAAGAGATTTTCCAGGCAATGCCAACTCTAAAGCCACTTAAGACCAGTGTAAAATTCTGCCCATTTTCATCTTGAAATGATGTTCCAAGTTTTGTAAAATAATACTGATTCCTTCTGTTATTCTATCACAAAAAACACACCTTATCCAAAAGCATTACTTTTTGTGTTGCTATTAATCAATCATACCTGCAAAAGTTTATTTGAAAACATGATTTAAAGCTTCCAGGTTCAGATATTTTAAATCTGATCTGAATCTAATCTGAATCATTACCAGCCTTTTAAATCCACTATTTCTTGAAATATCCATAAACTCTGAATGAAACTGGTATTATTTTCTAAGTTGAATTTATTGGAGATGCCAAGTGCTCTACCTGTTTAATTACATCTTCAATAAAATCCGAATCATATTTATTAGCTTAATAAATAATGTATTCCTAGTTATTTATATATGCATACAATACAGTGCTCTTGTGCAGTCATCTACTTTCAGATGATAATTATGGAGGCATCATTAATTGCTTTGTGATTACCATATAATCTCTTGTAACCCTGTACAAATTCATACTGTATGTGTTTATATAAGCTAAGTGGTGTCAATATAAGATGTTCCAACTCAGTGCCAACAAAGATGGTGACTAAAATAAGCAAATGTACAAAGCAAGCATGACCAAACATGTGCAGGAAATGTATGCATTCTTATTATTAATGCTATAGCTGATTATCATCTTAATCAGAACCTTGGAATTTATAGATGAAAGATAGGAACAAAATGTTAATTGG
Organism: Chiloscyllium plagiosum; assembly: GCF_004010195.1. Classification (NCBI taxonomy): domain Eukaryota; kingdom Metazoa; phylum Chordata; class Chondrichthyes; order Orectolobiformes; family Hemiscylliidae; genus Chiloscyllium; species Chiloscyllium plagiosum. The sequence goes on from NC_057732.1 coordinate 24,138,737, forward strand.
ATATTGCCAGCATCACAATACAACTTGGAGCTTTTTGGAGCTAAATTCTTGCAGAAATGGATTTTCCAACAAGGTGGTTACATTGCTAAAATGGCTCATGCTGCTGTGGATTTCTGGTTTAATTGTAAACAACAGCTAACAATATGGGTAGGAATGTCTTATTACAACTGGGTAGGGCATAACTTTTGCTAACATGAACTGATACCAGAAGTCCAATGCTATCGGAATCTTTCCTCAGGACTGAGCCAAATCTAATATTTGACTTTACTTTGAAAGACATATTTAAATAACAATTTTCACAGCTGTAACTTTTCCCAGCCAATGAAATCAGCATTGATGTGACAACACCAGTTTTGCTTTCCTTTATTTGAAGAAATATCTCCTTGCATTCAGGGTAATTTAAGGCTGAACTGTATTCGGAGGCCCTCAGTGATAGTAGCTTCCATTAACTTGACTGAGGACTATTCCCCTTTGATTATGAGACATGGCTACTTAGTTGATGCACATGCAGCATGTTTGCCACGATGGCTGCTGGTGCATACTGTAGGTGTGAGATTGAGACAGAATGGTGCTGCACAGCAACAAGTCTATCCTTTTGACCGACAACAGTTGATGAGCGTTACAAGCTGTCTGGCTCTGTCTGTGCACTAAGCATGTATTTGTTGGATTTGAATATTTGTGAATGTGGGATGTATGGGTTGCTGCCCATGGACCGTGCCATGAAATCCGCATGTCGTAGATGGAGGTTTGGAGAAGCAAGTAGCAAGCTGGAGTTGCCAAGTACCCACTCTATCTTTCAAGTCAGGAATTCTTGGCATCTGTTTTCTATCCAGCAGATGGCGGAATAGGAGAGTGCATGTCAATGAAGTGACATTAAATAATGGTGAAGCTGTTAATGAATAATAATTCATGCTAATAGGCCTTTCACTAGTCACTCATTAGAAAGTAGGAAACTGTTGGTCAATTAGCATAATATTTATCACAGGAAAATTACTAGAATCCACTACAAGGAAGCTTTTAGTGTGTTGCATAAACAATATCATAATGCGATTTGGGTGAGTCAGCAAGGCTTTGTGAAAGGGAAAGCATATTGAACTAATTTATTAGAGATTTTGTTTGAGTCAGTAACATACATAATAGATAAGAGAGAGCTTGTTGATGTGGCGTTCTTGAATTGCCAAAAGGGATTTAATAAGGTGCCATATCAAACATTGATATAAAAATTAAGAGTATATGACGTAAAGGTAGTATATTAGCATGAATAAAGGTTTGGCAAGTAAACAACAGCATTAGTAGACATAATTGGATTGGGTTGGCAAACTAGTGGATTGTCACCGTAGAACCTTCAACTACTTATAACCTATATCAATAACATGGATGCTGATAGTCTGGCAGCTAAATTTGCCCCAATGTGAGTGCAAAGTAGGTTATCAAGAAAAGGTAAAGAATCTGAAAAGAGATCTAGATAGGCTGAGTGAGTTGGTTAAAATAAAATTAACAGTTAATGTGGGAAAACATGAACTTGTCTCTTTTGGTAGGACAAATAGCAAAAACAAGATATTATCGAAATTGAGAGAGGTTGTAAAATTCTGCGATGCAGAGGAATCTGGATTCTTGGTTTGCAAATTGTAAAAAAAAAAGAAATGGAGGTACAGAAATTTGTTAGGAAGCTAAATGGAATGTTAACATGCAATTCAACAGGAATGAAATATAAGCATAGGGAGGTTTTACTGCACCTTCGTATGGCCTTGGTGGGACCACACCTAGAGTAGTCTGTATGGATTTATTCTCATGATTTGGAAACAAATACAATGGCATTAGAAGCAGTACAGTGAGGGTTCACTTGGCTCATTCCTGGGATAAGTGGATCATCTTATGAGGAAAGGTTGGTCAGGGTAGGCCTGTGCTCAATGGAGTTTAAAGAAATATGTTTAAATTCTGCATTCCTATTCCTCATATTCTTCTAGGTTTTGCAATCAATGGTGAAACAATGCCATTCTTGTTACATGGATTTCACTTTTGTTGCTGTTAATTTAGAATCTATTGCCAAATCAAGGGAATTTCCAGGCATTTTGCAATGGTGTAAATCAACAGGGTAAGCATTCAATCATATTGAAGTCATCTTAAAAGCATCAAACTAGGAAGTTTAATTTTATTCACACATGGGATGTGTGCATTGCTAGGTGACCAGCATTTATTGCCCATCCTTAACTGTCCAGGAAGCAGTTAAAAGTCAAACACTTTACGAATTCATTTAATCTACTCCACTGTCTTCACTGCTCATAATGTAGTCTCCTCTAGGTTGGGGAAACAAAACACAGACTGGTGACTATTTTGCAGAACACCTAAATTCTGCTCACAAAAAAGACCCTGAGCTTCCAGTTGCCTGCCATTTCAACACACCAATGCATTCCCTGGCGAACACCTCCATCTCGAGTGTGTACAAGAAAACTTTCAGATTCAGTATGTGGATGTACCTACAAGAGAATGTGCAAAACTTGACCTACTCTTGGGAAAGAAGGCAGGGCAGGTGACTGAGGTGTCAGTGGGGGAGCACTTTGGGGCCAGCGACCATAATCTATTAGATTTAAAATAGTGATGGAAAAGGATAGACCAGATCTAAAAGTTGAAGTTCTAAATTGGAGAAAGGCCAATTTTGATGGTATTAGGCAAGAACCTTCAAAAGCTGATTGG
>NC_057732.1:24142110-24156911 GCF_004010195.1 Chiloscyllium plagiosum
ATAGTCAACATGGCTTTGTGCGTGGGAAATCATGTCTCACAAACGTGATTGAATTTTTTGAAGAAGTAACAAAGAAGATTGATGAGGGGAGCGGTAGATGTGATCTATATGGACTTCAGTAAGGTGTTTGACAAGGTTCCCCATGGGAGACTGATTAGCAAGGTTAGATCTCACGGAATACAGGAAGAACTCACCATTTGGATACAGAACTGGCTCAAAGGTAGAAGACAGAGGGTGGTGGAGGGTTGTTTTTCAGACTGGAGGCCTGTGACCAGTGGAGTGTCACAAGGATCAGTGCTAGGTCCACTTCTTTTCATCATTTATATAAATGATTTGGATGTGAGCATAAGAGGTATAGTTAGTAAGTTTGTAGATAACACCAAAATTGGAGGTGTAGTGGACAGCAAATAATGTTATCTCACATTACAATAGGATCTTGATCAGATGGGCCAATGGGCTGAGAAGTGGCAGATGGAGTTTAATTGAGATAAATGTGAGGTGCTGCATTTTGTGAAAGCACATCATAGCAGGACTTATACACTTAATGGAAAGGTCCTAGGTAGTGTTGCTGAACAAAGAGACCATGGGGTGTAGGTTCATAGCTCCTTGAAAATGGAGTCGCAGGTAGATAGGATAGCGAAGAAGGCATTTGATATGGTTTCCTTTATCGGTCAGAGTATTGAGTACAGGAATAGGGAGATCATGTTGCAGCTGTGCAGGACATTGATAAGACCACTATTGGAATATTGCGTGCAATTCTAGTCTCCTTCCTATTGGAAAGATGTTGTGAAACTTGAAAGGGTTCAGAAAAGATTTACAAGGATTGTTGCCAGGGTTGGAGGATTTGAGCTATAGGGAGAGGCTGAATAGGCTGGGATTGTTTTCCCTGGAGTGACGGAGACTGAGGGATGACCTTATAGAGGTTTACAAAATTATAAGGGGCATGGATAGGATAAATAGACAAAGTCTTTTCCCTGGGGCGGGGGAGTCCAGAACTAGAGGGAATAAGTTTAGGGTGAGAGTGGAAAAATATAAAAGGGACCTAAGGGGATATCTTTTCACAGAGGGTGGTATGTGTATGGAATGAGCTGCCAGAGGAAGTGGTGGAGGCTAGTACAATTGCAACATTTGAAAGACATTTGAATAGGAAGGGTTTGGAGGGATAGCAGGTGAGACTAGATTGGGTTGGGATATCTGGTCGGCATGGATGAGTTGCACTGAATGGTCTGTTTCCGTGCTGTACATCTGTATGACTCGACTCTATGACAAACTGAAAGCACAGCATCTCATCTTCTACTTGGGAACTCTTCAAACTTCTGGATTGAGCATTGAGTTCAATGAGTTTAGGGCTTGAGCACCTTCTCCCATATCCTTACTCCAACCCCACATACCAGGCCTTGTCATCACATGGGTTGTTATTGAACACAACCCATTGTCAGCTACTCACCATCCCCATTAGCAGCAATTCATTCTCCCAGGCTGACCTTTACCCACTCCTGTGTCTGTCCAACTGTTTTCTCTTCATTTGGGCTCTATCTCCACCTATCAATTACTCCTACCACCATTCTTCTCTCCCCCCACCTTATCTTTTATGTAAATATCAACCTCTTTCGAGCTAAGATGAGTTCTGATGAAAGATCACCTGACCCAAAACGTTAACTCTGATTTCTCTGCACAGATGTTGCAAAGCTTGCTGAGTTTTTTTTCCCCCAGCAATTTCTGATTTTGTGGAAGTCAACCATGTTGATGTGAGTCACAAGTAGGCTGGGTTTACTTCCCTAAAAGACATTAGTAAATCAAATGGGTTTTCACAAAAATCAACAATGGTTACCATTAGGCTAGCTTTACATTCCAGTTTTTTCAACTGAATTCAAATTTCACCATCTGCTATAATGGGATTTGTACCCAGGTCTCCAGAACATTAACTTGAATCTCTGGTGTAGTAGTACACTAATTACCACCACCTCATTAAATGCTCATTATCTTTCACTTTTTAAATTTTACAGAGAGCAATATAAATGTTTGGATACTATGTATGAGCATAAAGTAAAAGCTGTACCTTAGAAATTGTGTTTTGTTTATTATAGAATGACGAAAATCAACATTCCATACATACAGTATTCGCTTCTCAGAGCCAGAGAGATTTTTCAGTAATAATGCTAATATAGCGCTCCATGAACAGCCAAGATACACCTTATTCAGCAATGTGAGACTTTTGAGGCTATTAGAACATAAGAACCAGGAGCAGAAAGGACACCTTGCCCTTCAAGTCCACTCTGCCTTTCAATAAGATCAGGGCTGATTTTCTCGTAGCCTCAGCTCCACTTACCCATCCTCTCACCATAACCTTTAATTCCTTTACTGTTCAAAAAATTATCTATTTTAGCTTTAAAAACATTCAATGAGGAAGCCTCAACTACTTCACTGGGCAGGGGATTCCATAGATTCACAATGCTCTGGGTGGTGACATTCCTTCTCAATTCAGTCCTAAATCCACTCCCCCTAATTTTGAGGCTATGCCCTTTTGTCCTGGTTTCACCTGCCAGTGGAAATATGCACTCCACTTCTATCTTATCTATTTGTTATGGACCAGGCCAGACCCCTCCTCAGAACATATCAAGTAAGTAGCCTAGAGCCTAACTTTGCTAGTTGTTTTAAGCAGGTCCATGGTGGGTATTGTAGGAGCGATGCTGCTGGTCAAACCACCTAGCTTTAAACAAAATAGAATTTATTTACAAGGTCACCGAATGAATCACAAACAAAAGAGAACAGAGTACAGAATAACTTAACCTCTCCGAAAATCCAACGGATAATTCCAGCTTAATGATGTTATTCCAAATACTTGCAACAATCCCCATAAACACCCCTTGGCACAAAAATCAAACACAGGGTCTTCCAGGAGAGATGTCAGAGAGGGAAAATCAGCATGGACATGCTTCTTTGGATCCAGCAGCCTCACCACTGACTGACTGCTTTCAGTTAACAGCCAGACTGCTTGTTAAAACCAAACCAGAGAAAAGTTGGTATGGGAGAACTGGCCACTCCCCTTTCATTGTCAAACTGTTTTTTCTTAAAAACTTGAAAGCCTTTTGCCTGAGGCAGTACTGATGGCTACGATCAAACTGGCCCTAAAATCCTTCAAACATCAGCTTTTCGGAATCGCTGCTTTTACAACCTCTCTGGAAAAAAAACATAGACAGCATAACCTTGTTAAAGGAGCAGCCATTGTCACATGTTCCCTTCATAATTTTATATGTTTCTTTAAGATTCCCCCCCTCATTCTTATAAATTCCAATGAATATAATCCCAGTATACTCAATCTCTCCTCACAAGCCAATCCCCCCAACTCCGGAATCAACCCAGTGAACCTCATCTGCACCCCCTCCAGTGCCAGTACAACCTTTCTCAAGTAAGGAGACCAAAACTACTCGCAGTACTCCAGCTGTTGCCTCACCGGAACCCTGTACACCTGCAACATATCCTCTCTGCTTTTAAACTCAACCCCTTTAGCAATGAAAGACAAAACTACACTTGCCTTCTTAATTGCCTGCTACACCCACAGACCAACACTCTGTCATTCATGTACTTGCTGCAATTTTTTACCATTCAAATAATAGTCCTTTTTACTGTTATTCCTCCCAAAATGGATGACTTCACATTTATTAACATTGTACACCCTCTACCAGACCTTTGCCTACTCACTAATAACACCATACTGTGCTATAGACTTACCCACAAGCAGGTCTGAATGTAGAGGAGGAAGGCGCATAAAACGCAATGAGTGTCAAGTCCATTATGTACTCAGCTGTTCCTGTTGTCAATGCTATTGTACCTGCGGCTGGAATGGCTCACTATCAGTGAGCTAACTGAGACCCTCAAATGAACAGTTAATGTCCAATAAGGGTTTCATCCTGCAATAGATGAGATTTAAATGGTCACAGGAGAGGTCCACATGAAACAATCAGTCCACCAAGTTTCTACACACTGGTTGATAGCAGATAGGGGGAGGACAGGCTTCTTTGGCACTTGAAAGTGTCCCCATCCCCTACCCATAATATTACCAACTACCATCCCACCACCCCTGAAGCTCACCACTCTCAAGCTCTAGTCCCCAACAACCCCCCCCCCCCCCCCCCCCCCACCCAGCCCACTTCATGGGGCCTGTAGTCTTGACTCCTGGGGATATTTCTAACTCATCTGCTTGGCTGTATTGAGTACTGGTTTCCTCCTCAAATCCTGAATGCAATCCTGTCAGTAGTCACTGCTGCTGTTAGCACTTTCAATACTAGAGAACCACTAGCCTCTGATTGTCAGCTGTTCACTAGTGTGGCACTTTTTGATCCATTAGGTGCAAGTCCCACCTTCAATCTATTAATGGATCAGTGGCAAATGGCTGTGGGGCACCATTAGTCCACACAGCATATACCTTGCCAAAGTCTTGCTGGATGGTGTAGGGAATTGACGCTATATAAGTCAGTCCTGAGAGGCTAATGGGATAAAGGACTGAGATCTCATCAGTTCAGTGGTTTCTATTTGATTATAACTGGGACTTCAAGAGAGTACCATCTCCAGAGAAGTTTGAAACCACTGATAGTAATGTGTGAGGTTCTGGATTTTGCTCTGTGTGTGTGGATTCCAGGATTTGGTGTCAGATTTATAGAATCCCTATTGTGTGGAAACAGTCTGTTCGGTCCAATAATCCACACCGACTCTCCTAAGACTGGCTCATCCAGACTCCCCTCCCTACCCTACCTCTGTGACCCAACATTTCCCATGGCTAATGCACCTAATGTACACATCTTTCGACTGTGGAAGGAAATTGAAGAACCTGGAGGAAACCCACGCAGACGTTGGGAGAAAGTGCAAACTCCACACACACACTCGCCGGAGGCTGTGAACCCAGGTCCCTGGTACTGTGAGGCAACCACTGAGCTAGTGTGCCATCCCAAATGCAATGTTATATTTTAGGATGTATGACTATTAGTTCCTAATTTTGAGTGATTTATGTTAAGATGTCAACATTTCGCTCTGATAAACCATTTTAATTTCTATTAGAGTCATAGAGATGTACAGCATGGAAACAGAACCATTGGTCCAACTTGTCCATGCCAATCAAATATCCCAATCTAATCTAGTCTCATTTGCCAGCACTTGGCCCATATCCCTCTCAACCCTTCCTACGCATATATCCATCCAGGTGCCTTTTACATGTTGTAATTGTACCAGCCTCCACCATTTCCTCTGGCAGCTCATTACATACACGTACCACCCTCTGCATGAAAAAGTTGCCCCTTAGGTCCCTTATAAACTTTTCCCCCATCATCCTAAACCTATGCTGTCTAGATCTGAATTTCCCCACGCCAGGGAAAAGACCTTGTCCATTTACTCTATCCATGCCCCTCATGATATTTTAAACCTTTATAAAGTCACCCCTCAGCCTCTGACACTGCAGGGAAAACGGCCCCAGACTATTCAGCCTCTCCCTGTACTCAAGTCCTCCAACCCTGGCAACATCCTTGTAAATTGTTGAGAATTATGGATTAGTAATGAACATGTAAAGGAAACTTAAAAGGCAACCAAGATATCTAGCTTTAAAAACAGAAACATCGAGTAAAAAAGCTAGGAAATAATGCTAACCCTTCATTAAACACTGATTAAGCTCAATATTCCCTTTACTTCAGTTTTGTATGTGGCTAATTCACTTAAATGCGGAATACCATTAGCTTATTTTGTGTGGCTGCATATCTGGTTGGTAAAGAGATGATTTGTGAAGAATCTATTCCATAACTTCTGTTTGTTGCTGCATGGCTTAGAATATTAGTTTGTTCCCATTTAATACATTGTGACCAATTTCGGGCACCACATTTTAGTAAGGAATTTATTGTCTTAGAAATGACATAGAGGAGATTTGCCAGAATAGAACTGGGAAGAAACATCTCAGCTACTTGGAGATACTGGGGAATCTGAGGTTGTTCTCCTTATGATACAGAAGTTTTTGAGAAGTTTGGTGGGGGAGTTCAAAATCCATGAAGACTTTCAAATGAGTAACAAGCAGATACAGATTAATATGGAAAAGTCTTTTGTTAGGGAATTATAATCTGCATTACATGAAAACATGATAGAAGCAGATTAAATAGCAATTTCCAAAAGAGAATTGGATAAATACTTAATGTGGGGAAAAATATAGGAAAGTGAGAAAAAAGTTATTTTGATTGCATTGTTTTGATTCGATGCTAAATGCTGAAATGATGTTTAGCTTTTTGTAAATAAGTTTCAGAAGTACAATAATGGCAAATACTGACAGCATCATTCATTACCACCACAAACTCCAAACTAGTGATAGTCTTCTGATACATCATCAAAGGAATAAAAACCTTGAAGTAATGCTGAAGTGAACTCAAGGAAGTAATTGAGGTTTGATTTTCAGATTGCTGGAGGGGACATATTTCCTGTGAACTGTAGGCAGCAAAACATTTTGGAAAGCCATAAAGGCTGGGATAAGATACATTTTCATTCAGTTTTTGGTTTATCAGTTGAAGCATATCCTGAGAATTGATATCGAATGTATTTGTTCTGTCAGTTTTGCTGAAAGGTAAGTTTGCAAAATCTTGAAACACTGCATGCCACAGAAAATCACATAGGTGAAAGTGAGGACTGCAGATGCTGGAGATTAGAGTCGTGACTGTGGCGCTGGAAAAGCACAGCAGGTCAGGCAGCATCCGAGGAGCAGGAAAATTGAATCATTTCCCTGATGAAGGGCTTTTGCCTGAAACATCGATTTTCCTGCTCCTCGGATGCTGCCTGACCTGCTGTGCTTTTCCAGCACCACACTCTCAACATAGAAAACCACATGCTTATCCAAAGGAATTTTGAACATATTTTAAAAAGTGGTAAGCTTAGTTGCAGTGCAAAAACAATAACTCCTATGGGACATTTGACAATCAGAGCAAGGATTGGGAAAAATTACTGTAGGGGGTGCAGTAGTATTTCTGCATGTAAATCTCCCACATCCCTGACTGCAGGCCCCCAGTTCAACTTTCATAACTGAAGCAACCTCCGAGATCACACCTCAGGACACAGGCACCAGCAGTAGCAGCAGATATAAGGCAACAGTGGCCCGTGGTTGTCTAGCCCTATCAGATCACCTCCACCTCATCTCACAGCACTAACATATACCCCACACCCCATCCCCTCTACAAGTGTTCAACTAAATTTTGCTCCGGTCATGCCGCACAAAGCCCCCAACACTGACATACTAAACCATATATTAAACTAATTTAATCAAATTTTACTAAAATTGTCAAACATGTATTGTCACAAACACAATTGTTTCTCACTGTCTGTGCTCAGTGTGTTATTTTTATATACAGTGCGTATGTGTTTTGTTACCCTCAGAATGATTGTCTTTGTTTAACAATTCTCGATAGAAAGTTTTTTTTTGAGTTTTGAAATAAAGAAGCTTATTTATTACTATAGGCTAACCCAGGAGATTTAACAAAATAACATGTTTCATTTATTCATCTCATCTACATTATCACAGGTTGGTTCTCAGGTGAACTTGAAGTTGGAATGCAAAGGTGAGATTCCTTTTAAGGTAATTCTGTTTAATATGTTGGCTGTTTAGTTGACTTAAGGCCAGTTCAATCTTTTTTTTCTCTGAAGGGATTCTGTCATACAACTGCCTCTTGCTGAACTGTTAAAAGTTCAAAGTGTACAACAAATGGCTTCCTTACAATGTGACCTCTACGAGTTCAGTTTTTTACTTCAAAAGTGGATGCTGTATTGATTATAAATCATGTCTTTTGTTTGACACTTTTGATCCTATTTCAAACCGAACTGAGTGAATTTCAATCATGACACAATGGAGATCCATTAATATTCAACTAATGGACATTGAACTTCAATGATGTCCATGGTGAATGAAAACTTTGAGCTAGCTCAAATGCTATTGTTCCTTAATTGACAGTCCACCATTAAACAAAGGAATAGGTACATTCTTCAATTGGCTGTGAATGTTTATATTTAATTGATTACTTTCTTTAAATCTCAGAACTATTTTGAGCTTGGAATGCTAATGATCAAATGATTTGCAATATCCATTTATCTGTGTTCAAAATTTTCAAGTATTAATAGACAGTCCATGATATACTAGAACATGGCATTACAATGACATGCAAAATTTTCATACTACATCCTTTAATATGGATACAATTTTATTGTGTAAAATAGAAATAATGGAAAAATGCTAAGTATTTCCTTCACTTTTGAAAGGGTTTTGTCTCCCTAATTTCTCTGTTTATCTGGTTTAAATTTGAGAAGTATATAATCCTTATATTGCAAATCAAATTGGACCTAATTTTTTTAACGTTTATCTTTCCTAGTTAAGAAAAGAGGCTTGTCTTTATTCAAAGCTCTGATATGTTCAATACAAGGTTTTTGATGAGACAGGCAAGGTATATATTGAAACAATAGAAAATGTGAAGAGGTGTAGGAAACAAATTAAAGTAGTCAACAGCAATACATTATATTTTTCTTTTTGACTGTGGGTCCATTCAGCATTTTAGATTGAAAGTATTGAAAAACATTTTGTTCTGAGGCATGTGGTTCCTCATGGGGACCACAATGTACCATGAGTTGCTGAAGAGAAGATATTGCTGGTGAAGACAAAAATAATTATGGTAAAAAATTGCAACTGTAGTAGAGCAATCTTCAAAATGTCCCTTTTCATTATTCTTATCCAATTAATATTATTTGGAAAATTCTAACATATATTAATGTGATCAGTAGTCTGGCTGCTTAAAGTAATAAACTCACTAATTTGTTTCAACAAAAGAAAGTTCATATTGACATTACAATAGTTTATAAAATCATGAGGGGTATAGATAAGGTGAATAGCAGGTGTCCTTTCCCTCAAGTGGGGAATTTCAAGACTCCAGGCATATTTTTAAGAAGAAAGGAGAAAATTTTTTTAAAAAGGCATGGGACATTTTTTTTTATTATGCAGTGTGGTTCGTGTATAGAAATGAACTTCCAAAGATAATGGTGGATATGGGTTCAGTTACAACGTTTAAGACATTTACATAAGTTGATGAATAAGAAATGTTTGCAAGGGTATAGGCCAAGTAGAGGCAGCTGTGACTAGTTTAGTTTGGGATTATGGTCTGCATGGACTGATTGAACCAAAGGGTCTGTTTCAGTGATGTATAACTCCATGATTGTTTGACTGTTTTCCTGGTCCTGATAACATATGAAATCAGTGTTGGCACTTTCGAACAATGAGATACACATTCGTCTCATAATGAACATGTGTGTTAAGAGCATCCACTTTGCTGGAGGTTTAGGAAGAGGTGTCATTGAATTTCTAAGCCCAGTTCTTTACTTTTCGACTGATGAGTAGTTTGAGAGCCACTGACAATTATCCTTCAAATAATTCTTTGCAAGTAACAATACTGATTATAAGATTGAGTCAAAGTCTTTCAAGTTAGAGTAGTAGAATTAAATACAGATGAAATTAGATTCAGAGTACAAACAGGAGGGCTATAATACTTAGCTTTTAATAAATTTAAAAGATTTCACCAATTTGGAAATAAAAATAGTGTCCAAATTACTCACCCATTTTGTTTTAGGATAGTCTCCCAGGTGACAATATCAAATAATTTATTCATAAAACCATTTTAGAATCAGAGCATTTATTTTTCCCAATGACATGCTCTATTGAATGACTGGTACACCAATACTACTTTCTGTTCGAATTCATGTCCTCTTGGAGCTGAAAGAAAACACAGGCAAGATGGTAGTTTAAACATATACCAGCTGTGAGATCTGGAAATCCATAAACCATGCCTTTTGAGTAACTCATCAACATTTCTGTCTTGAACATCGATTGCTGATATTGGAATTCTTTTCAGCTGAGGTCAGTGACAGCTGACTTTTCCTATTTAATATAAATAGTTCACACATAAAAACACAGTCACTGCCTGAAACGGAGAGCGTCTATTCACTAGCAGTCTCACATCCCCCATATTGAAATCAAGACATGAAGATTGTAATATAATATTTATACTTAACACAAAATAGCTCAAAATTATTGTTTGAAATTACGAGCATTGCAATCAGCCATAATAAATGTGATGAGCCACTATGCACCCCACTGCCTTTTGCTGAGCAGATCAGAATTTGCAAGGTCATTTAGAATATTGCTAGTCAGAACAAAGGTACCAGCAAATGGCAGTTTATGCTGGAATTGGGGGACAAGTAATTCAAGGTAGAACAAAAAAGAAGGCATATTCAGTTTTTTAAAAATGCATTAATGTTTGACTGCTTTTAAAAAAAAGTCTTGTGAATGCACCATATAGAACACAGGCTTGATTAGAAACTAAGAAGAAGGGATCCTCAAACCTCTCAGAGAATGATGTGGATATTTTATCAAGTGAAACTTACTCTTTATTTGTGAATTCAATTACAGTGCAGTAATGTTTGGAATACAAATTGCAAAGTAAGAGAATGAACTGTAAGTCAAAAATATTGATTACTTACAGTGTGGAAACAGGCCCTTAAGCCCAACCCTCCAAAGAGCAACCCACCCCCCTACATCTAACACTACTGACAATTTAGCATAGCCAATTCACCTACCCTGCACATTTTTGGACTGCAGGAAGAAACCGGAGCAAACCCAGGGCGAATGTGCAAACTCCACACAGACAGTTGCCTGAGGCAGGAATTGAACCCAGGTGTCTGGCACTGTGAAGCAGCAGTGCTAACCACCGTGCCGCCCATCTGTTAAAAGGGCTTTAGGTGTGCATCTTATAATCTTTAACTATTCAGTAGGCCCAGGTCAGCATTTTGCATGCATGAAAGTCTTTCTATTAGACTATGTTGAAATTAGTGACCAATCTGTAGATTCATGGGATTGCATGATTGCTCATAATCAAATGTGATCATTTACAGCATATGTTAGTACAACACAACTAATATACTGCAGCTTTGACGCCTGAAAGCTAGGATTTGAGGGAGGCATTTCTGAGAAGTTTTTAATAACAGAGGTGGTTGGTATGTCAGCTTTATTTTGGTATTGTAACAGTGGATGATGCCTCCCACTGGTGGGAATTATGACACCTTGTAAATTTGCAAAAACAAGGTTTTTCTAATTCCAGTAAGATGTCTGCCAGTGGGAGGACGTCTTGTATTTGAGAGAATTGGTAGCATTTTTGAATTAATTGGTCTCCAATCATGTTATCCCTTTCACAGCTTGATTAGTAGAAATTCCATCTAAAAGAAAACAGCATAAGGAGCCCTTCATGACAATTCTGCCAACAATTAGAAGAACTAATCCAGAAATAATAGCGCTCCTATTATATAGTTGTACAAGCTATGTGTAAGGTACTTATGATGTAATTGTGGAATATAAGACCCTAGATCAAAACTCATTACTTGCATGTTTTAACTGAGTTTTGGTAGATGCAGTTTACATCTTTCATTTCCTTTAAGGCTAAAATTAAAGGTACTAAAAAGCCAAAGATGGTGTAGGCCCAAATTTTAACATCCTCTGTGGGGATGCTAGGGGTCTACTGTAGCAAGACATCAGAATTTAGGGCCGTGGAATGCAGACCAGGTCTAATATACAAATAGTGTTGGACAGTTATAAGAGGTGGAAATGAATTAAACATTATTAATTGAATTCACACACTATTAATTGGCCTTATCAATTACTGCTGCTGAAATTATGATTAATCATGATCACTGTTTAATAAGTAGTATCACCAATTCAATCTTTACCTATTCCTGATAATTGGAAAAGAGGTTTTCCATTACTGAGAAAATAGATTCCAACAATGTGTATTATTTTAGTTTGCAGACAACTCCACAGTCATTGAGCTTGGAAGATTTCTCTATTCACTGACTAACCAAGACGCATTTCTTATGGGAGAAATAGTTTCAAGAAAATAATGCATTGACTCTTTCTTAAAAATGATAAAAAATATATTCGCGTTGTGCACACTTTTGTATTTGGCATATGGTATATATTATAGAACGATTGAAAGTATTATATTTGAAGTGCCCAGAGGAAAACAATGATTCCGGATATTTAAAATAGTTGGAGACTGTCCATATTGTTGCAAACTGATAACTTTGGTTGATATTTGTAGCCTAGATTCATTTGTGTAGGTATTCCATCTTGAATCATTTTACTCCCTTTTTGAGAAGGTTACATTTCTCGATTAGACTAGTGATTTATTTTGAGTAGAGAGGTTGGAAACAATGTAAAGACATGGTGAAACTAGTTTCATGGCAGAAAAATTAGCCTTTTTGGATGTAAGTTTGCTCACTGAGTTGGAAGCTTTGTTTTCAGATGTTTCATTACCCTATTACATAATATCATTAGTGAGCCTCTGGTGAAGCACTGGTGGTGTGGCCCCCTTTCTATTTATGTGTTTAGGTTTCCTTAGGTTGGTGATGTCATTTACTGTGGTGATGTCATTTCCTGTTCTTTTTGCTCAGGGGGTGGTAAATGGAATTTAAGTCAATGTGTTTGCTGATGGAGTTCATGCTTCTAGGAATGCTATGCTTCTAGGAATTCTCTTGCATGTCTCTGTTTGACTTGTCCTAGGATGGATGAGTGGTCTCAGTTGAAGTGATGTCTTTCCTCATCTGTATGTAAGGATTCTGGTGATAGAGTGTCATGCCTTTTTGTGACTAGTTGATGTTCATGTATCTTAGTGGCTAGTTTTCTGCCTGTTTGTCCAATGTAGTGTTTGTTACAGTTCTGCAAGGTATTTTGTAAATGACATTAGTTTTGCTTGTTGTCTGCATAGGGTCTTTCAAGTTCATTAGTTGCCTCCCGAATGATCCAAATTTTATCCAGTTCCAGCTCCAATTACCTAACGTGGTTTCTGAGGAGCTGGAGTTGGGTGCATTTCCAGCAGATGAAGTCAGTGGGGACCCTAGTGGTGACCCTTACCTCTATCCACTCCATCAACATCATCAAAGGCACCAAGGTAGAGGATGATGAAGTCATGGTTTCCTTCGACATGACGGCCCTATTCACATCAATAAACATCACCGTAGCCAAAGAAACACTGGCCTCACTGCTAGACGAACCAAGGAGACAAACACCAGACAGCACCAACTCCATCAGCAAGGACAGCATCCTTAAGCTAGTAGACTTGTGCCTCACAACCCACTTCACATTCAACAACAAGATCTACAAACAAAACTATAGGATCACCAACATCAGGACTCATAGCAGAAGCAGTTATGCAGAGATTAGAATGAACAGCTATTCCCACAATCCAGCCTAGGCTTTGGGTCCACTATGTGGATGACACCTCTGTCATCATGAAACACAACAAATTAGAAGAAACCCACAAACACATAAACGACATCCTTAATGGTATAAGGTTTGCCAAGGAGGAAGAGAACAACGACAGACTCCCCTTCCTAGACATCACAGTAGAGCAAAAAGCCAATGGAGAGCTGCAGACCAACTTTTACAGGAAAGTCACACACATGGACCTGATACTCAACTACAGGAGCAATCAACCCAACAATCACAAACGGATTTGCATCAGGACGTTATTTAAACACACTGCAGCATCAAGGAACTATGAGAAGCCAAGAAAAAACGCCAATACAATGTATTCAGGAACAACGGGTACCTGATAAGTGCAGTACGCTGATCCTGCACAACAGACTTAAACAAGAAGACACAACACGCCCAGTATCTCTAGCCACTCTGCCATACATTAAAGTCATCTTGGAGATGACGACCAGACTACTCCCGCCCTGAGGTGTCATGGTAGCCCACAAACCCACTACCACACTGAAACAGCTCCTGATGAATCTAAAGGACCTCGTACCAACAGCCAGTAGAACAAATGTCATATACAAAATACCCTGTAAGGACTACAGTAAACATTATATTCGACTGACAGGCAGGAAACTAGCCACCAGGATACATGAGCACCATCTAGCCCCCAAATGGTATGACTAACTATCACTAGTATGCATACACACAGAAGGACACCAATTTGACTGGATCAATATATCCATCCCAATACAGGCTAAACAAAGACACACACGGGAATTCTGAGAGGCCTGGCATTCAAACCGGAACTCCATGAACAAACATATTGATTTGGATCCCATTTACCAACCTCTCCGAAACAGAACCGGAAGTGAGATCACCCACCACAACAGACCAAGGCACACAAAAAGCAAGTGGTATAGAACACCAGCGCTTCATCAAAGACTCACTGATGATGTTACCTAGCATGGTGATGAAACATCTGAGAAAGATCTACCAGCTCAGTGAGCAAGCTTACAACCTGAGCCACAAATCTTCTCCAAAATTGGTGACAGTGTGGCAATATCAAGAGAACCACCTGTAAGTTGTTCTTCCTTACAATAGAGAATAGAATTAGATATTATCAATATTTTATTGCATCCTTGTACCAAGAAATCTATGCCCAAGATCTAGTTTGTAGCCTAAAGCCAGTTAATCATTGTATGAGATCCACAACCAGAATTCTTAATCTATATTGAGTAAATGCCTAACTAAAACAATTGCCCCTTGAAAACCCTCACATTATTCACAAGTACAGCTCCCTTCCTCAAAAGAAATTTACTCTACCCACTCCAGATGGCAACCATCTCTCATTTCAACTGAATACAATGGATGAAGGTGAAAGCAACACCTCTACTGCTTCATGGACTAAGTTGTGGACAAATTTTCCTTGGCATCAGTAACCCATGCAGTCTTGCTCTATCATGTCCCACTCTTTTTTTTCTTAATTCATTGACAG
>NC_057732.1:24157411-24202863 GCF_004010195.1 Chiloscyllium plagiosum
GTATATCTTTGAATATTCAGTTCCCAATCCTGATCCCCTTGCAGCCATGTTCCACGATGCCTACCACATCATACCTGCCAATTTCAATCTGCGCCACAAGCTAATTTACTTTATTCCTTACGCTTCTGCATTCAGATATAATACCTTGAGTCCTGTATTAACAGTTCCTCTTCTCATTGTCATTTGTTTATCAGGTGTATACCTGACGTTCCCCCCTCCCCCCACCACCACCACCACCACCACCCCACACCCCACTAATTAGTTTAAAGCCCCAGTTATGTGATTCGCTAGGACTCTGGTCGAAGCACGATTCAGATAAAGACTGTTCCATCGGAACAGGTCCCTCCTTCCCCAATACTGGCCCCATGAATTCAAACTCATTTCTCCCAAACCATTCTTTGAGCCATACATTTAGCTGCTTAATCTTATTGACCCTGTGCCAATTAGTTTGTGGCTCAAGTAGTAATCCAGAGTAATCCATTCCTGATGAAGGGCTCCAGCCCGAAACGTCAGTTTTCCTGCTCCTCGGATGCTACCTGACCTGCTGTGCATTTCCAGCACCACTCTAATCTTGACTCTAATCTCCATCACCTGCAGTCTTCACTTTCACCCAGTAATCCAGAGATTATTACCTTTTTGTTCTGCTTTTTAAGTTACTCATAGCTGTTCATACTCCCCTAGCAGAACCTCTGTCCTTATTTTATATATGTCATTAGTACCTAAGTGGACCACAACCACTGGGTTTTTACCCTCCCACTCTGAGTTCCTCTGCAGCCCAGATGAGATATCCTGAACCAGAGCACCAGGGAGGTAACACAACTTTTGGGACTCTCGACCCTGGTCACAGAGAACAATGTCTATGCCCCTAACTGTACTATCCTCAATTCCAACAACATTTCTTTTCTCTTCCTCCACTTGAATGGCTCCCTGCACCACGGTGCTATGATCAGTCAGCTCATCCTCCCTGCAGTCCCTATTCCTGTCCACGCAGGGTGCAATACACTTGAACCTGTTAGACCGGGACAGGGGTTGAGGCTCCTACAACTCTACCTCTCAGATCCCTGTACCTGCCTCCCTCACAGCCACACCCTGCTGTTCCTGACCACTGACTGAATTAGAGTTAGTTAGTCTAACACAATGGGCAGGTAACTCTCTCCCTCCCTGATTTGTCACAATGTTTGAAGCTCAGACTCCAGCTCATTGGCTCTGAGCCACAGTTCTTCTAACAACCAACATTCAGGAGACCAGCACTTCAAGAGAGGAGCCAAGCGGAAAGCAACTTGGGAAGGTAAGTGGTACAAAAACTTATCGCATGGACTTGCCTCAAGGTTGGGCAGGTATTGCTTGTACTTGCCTCAACTCCTGGAAAGCATTAAATTGCTTTAGGACAGGGTGAGAATGGAAGATGCACCAATTTCTGCTCACAATCCACAGCACCCACTTGCTGCACATAAATGCAACCCAGTGTGTTTTAGTAAGATGCAAGGTTTCTAGCTAAGAAACTCAGTCATAGACTAATGCAGCATGGAAACAGATGCTTTGATCCAACTCGTCTATGCTGACCATGTTTTGCAAACTTACCTAGACCCAAACAAAAACAGCAGCTGTTGGAAACACTCAGCAATTCTGGCAGCATCTGTGAAGAGAAATCAGAACTAACTTTACGGTGCCGGTGACCCTTCCTCAGAACTGGCCCCATTCGCCTGCATTTGGCCCATATCCCTCTAAACCTTTCCAATCCATATACCTGTCCAAATGTCTTTTAAATGTTGTAACTGTCCCCATCTCTACCACTTCTTCTGGTGGTTTGTTCCATATATACACCATTCTCTGTGTGAACAAGCTACCCCTCAGGTTCCTTGTTAATCTTTCCCCTCTCACCTTAAACCTATACCCTCTAGTTTTGGACTCCCCTAACCTGGGAATACAATCTTGGCTGTTTACCCTATCCATGCCCCTCATGATTTTATAAGCCTTGATAAGGTCATCCCTTGGTCTCCAAAACCCCGAGCCTATTCAGCCTCATCCTATAGCACAAACCTGCCAATCCTGGCAACATCCTTGTTTATCTTTTCTGAACACTTTCAAGTATCCTAAAGTAGGGAGACCAGAATGAGATGCAGTATTCTAAAGTGGCATCACCAATGTCCTACACAGGTGCATCATGATGTCCCAACTTCCATACTCAGTGTACCATACCAATGAAGGCAAATATGCCAAAACATCTTCTTCACTACCCTGTCTATCTGCTATTCTACTTTCAAAGAGCTTAGTTGGCAGCACACTCACCTCCAATCCAGGGCTCCAGGATCTTAAGACAAGGATCAAAAGAAAACTGTGCTGTCAGAGGTGCCATATCTTTGTTGAGGTGTTAAACCAAAGCCCTGTCAGTCATGTCATTTGGATATAATAGATCCTATAACACCAATGAGTGTCATTAGTCTTGACTCAAGTTTAAAAAAAGTGATCACTATCATATCACTGTTTATGGAAGCATATTGTATACATAATAGAAGTCACAATTCCTACATGACAGCATTTTAAATGTATTTCATAGATTGTAAGGCAATTTGGAACATTTCATGGTTCTATATGTATTCTCTTTAAAAGTATTATTAAGTAGTCCTTTTTTCAAAGCAATGTCAAAGTTAAAATTTGAAATTACTCCTGAAGAAAGGATTTAATAGCAGTGGGATTCTGGTTTAGGAAATGTTGGAAAACTTAATTCGTTTTAGCAAGAAAGTAAAACAAAACAAATGCTGCTAACTTACCGCGACTCTGTCAATATCTGGGGAGAGAACAGAAAACCTTGAAGTACCCATTACACATGAACACATCGAGAAAAGGTGGAATAGGGGAAATAAGTGACCATGATAATGTAGTAAATGAAATCAGACAAAGCAGAAGAAATCTAACATTTCCAAATATTGCACTGTGACTCTTATTGATCAGCAACAAAATGATGGAAGTGATCATCAACAGCGTTATCAAGCAGCACTTGTAAAAGAAGGCTCTGCAGACTAACTTTCAGATTCGGTTCTGCCATATCCTTTCAGCTCCTAACCATTGTTCCATCTAGACCTATTACAAATACAAACGGTAGCAAGTGATAACACATCTGACCCCATTGGGCTCTAGGGTTGGATTCTCAATTCTCCTTCCAGGTCAGTGTCACATCATCAGATTGTTTGGACCCTAATGGCGTCTCCAATAGAATCCTTTTCAGAATCATTGCCTCATTCAACAATTACTTGTGAAAAGCTATGGAAATAGATGATACCTTTTTGTAATATCAGAATCAAATAGTGTTCATATCTGAGCAAGGAATCAAGTAGAAAATATCACACCTAATAAAATTAATTGTAACTATGCATCAAGTCAATAGGTAAATTACATTCCATGCAATAGTTTAGATTAATTGTTTTTACTATTATCTTTCAATTTCTTTATATGACTTTAAACTGTCATAAAAATGGACCACTTCAGATAAGTAGACCTTCAAAACTCTTTATTGAAGATAACTGACAATAATTTGAATAAACTGAGTAGGTTAGTGTACTGATAAATTGAGTTGACCTTTAACTCTTATCAATTAGGATGTTTCATTGATTGAACAGTCTTATTAAATTGGCATTACCTCAAAGCACACTAATGTGTCTAACATAAGCTGTCCTATAATATTTCTGATAAATGAAGCAAAGTTTAATCATCCTGACTGAACTTTAACAGCCTGAAGTGGAAAGGGAATGGAAAGTTGCTGTGTTTTGATTTGTATTTTTTTTAAAGTTTAGAAATGCATGGAAGTTACTTGCAAAAGTCAACAGCTTTCTGCATTTCTTTTCTGAAAGTTTATTGAATTTTGATGTGCAACAGAACAGAATATTTTAAATTTACAGATGTAAAAGTTGAATACTATATAGGGCATGGCTGTCGCTAAATTAAGAATTTGTTGAAATAGTAATGCCAATCTTACGTCTCATACTCTGGAATTTTAGTCTATGCTAAAAAAGTTCCACTGTACTAATCATGCTAGTTACTGCATAATTGTTACAAATGTACTGCTGTCATAAAGACAGATTGTAAAAAATAAACTAATTTATCCTACTTTGGAACAAAGAGTGTTGTTGTTAAATACATTTTTTTTTATCAGCATCCAATCTCAATACTGGATTTTGAATAGATGAAGCACCAAGAATGAGAGCTGGAGCAAGAGCTCAGTTAATGAGGAATCCAGCAGGGATTGGATGAACTTTGTTTTTTTTAGAACAAATATACATCTTTAACCACAAATTACTGTGATTGCAACAATCACATCTCCATGGTGTTGGTCATGAGTAAAACTCTCATAAACAGGAGAAAAATTTAATTGCTATTAGGTACAACAAGGCCACTCAGCTGGCTTCAGTTTTACTTTTTTGCAAATAGTCTCATTGACTAAATAGCAGGTGGTGACAGTACTCTGCCAAAAGCTGCATCTTTCAATGAAATATACCTTCTGAGAAGAATAACTTGCTTGTTAGCAGTCTATTGTGAATTATCAATGGCAATAATTGCAGGTACTGTTATGCCGTTGAGAGAAAATAAAGTGACCAAGTGGGATAAAGAGAGATAAATAATTCTTAGGAAAAGGATGAATGAAAAGTGAAAACTGAGGATATTGCATTTGACATAAAACCAAGAATGACAGACGGTCCCAAGAAAGCAGCTTGACACAGTGTCTTTTACTTTCCTCAATAGAAAATTCTCTCTGCTATCGTAATGATATATTTGTTTTAGAAATAAAAATACACAATACATATTTGCAATTTGAGTCAATGCTTTTGATATTTGGTGTTTGAGGGTATTGAATATATAAGCACTGCAAGCTTGAATATCCTCGACAATTGAGGACACTCAACATCTTTATTATTTTTCTGATTTTTAGTGCCATTCAGTCCACTTGCATGACTTTGAAATTCTGGTTATTTGCCATTTTAATTTCCACTTCCACTTGAACACTGACCTCCCTGAGTTCCTCCACTGTTCGAATGAAAACCAGGAAGTGGGACAGTATCTTATGTCAGTTAGGTATTTTACAACATTTATGATTTACAATTATGTTCAAAACATTGCCATCAAAACATTTGTTCCTATTCTTTCTGACCCAGAGTGTTCTTAATGATTCTGCTTCACCATTTACATCTCTTCTAGACTGATCTAATTTTATTTTTTCCCCTATTATCACACTGTTTTGCTTTATACAATCATTGATTTTATCATCCAACCTCTCTTATCCTGTACCTTTTACCCTTGGACTTCACTTTCTGTCATTTTCTTCCCTCTCATCTCCTTACCCTCTGTATTTTCTCATACAATGTGGAATCTCTAGCATCTCCCAGTTCTAAGGAAGCTTTAGGCTGAATGTACAGTACACAACAGGGATCTCACCCAAAGAGCTGGTGAGAGCTTGCCATTGCTTCTTTGAAGGAAGGCCTGCTGAAATACCATTTAAGTACAGAGGGACCTCAATTATCTGAACGACACGTGCAGGGAGTATGTTGTTCGGATAATCAAATGTCCAGATAATCGAATGCCAGATAACACAGTTTTGCCAAGCATCGGCACCTTGCAATCTTGTTTGGACAATCCAATATTTGGATAATCGATGTTCGGATAATCGAGGTTCCTCTGTACTAAACTGCACAGCTCCGGGTCATCTTTGCCCTCAAGGACCCTGAGGGGAAAATCTGGCCTTCTCGGGGCTACTTTCCAATCAAAGGCCAGCAGCTTAATTGTAATGGGAATGCAAAGACTATGTAAACATCTATGTTTTAAGATCATCGCTGGATCCCAGAATACAGGTGAGTGGTTGCAGGAAATGGGGTATTAGTGTATGGGCCACAGCAATTGAAGGCATATCAGCACAAAAATTAGATTGGTGTCCCTCAGCTGTCCCCCACATCCCAAACTCCAAATATGAGATCCCTTTATAAAAACAGGGAGTCCAATCTCAGGATCAGCCTCACACAGCTTTGCTTGTTGCACTTCACTATGGCAAACCCTCAAAAATGGATGAGTATGTAAAATGGGCAATAATTAACTTCAGAGAGGAGGAGAATATAACAGCGGGGACATCATGTTGCAGCCTTGGTGAGACTGTACCTGGAATATTGTGTGTGGTTTTGGTCTCCTTATCTGAGGAAGAGTGTTCTTGCTATAGAATGAGTACAGTGAAGGTTTACCTGACTGCACCTGAGATGCTGAGGAGAGGTCGAATTGATTTGGATTATATTTGCTGGAGTTCAGAACAGTGAGGGGGAAATCTCATAAAAATTTATAAAATTCTAACAGGAGTAGATAGGATGAGATGCAGGAAGTATATTCCTAATGGTGGGTGAATCCAGAACCGGGGATCGTAATCTAAGGATATGGGTTAAACTATTTACACCTAAGATGAGGAATTTCTCCACCCAGAGAATGGTGAATCTGTAAATTTTGTAGAAAGCAATCAAGGCCAAATGTTTGCATAATTTCAAGGAGTTTGATATAGCACATGGTGCTAAAGGAATTTAAAAAAGGGGGAAAAGTGGAACGGGCTATTGAATTGGATGGTCAGCCATGATTATATTGAATGCAGAGTATGCTCAAAGTGCCAGATGGTCATGTCTTACTCCTATTTTTTTGAATATTTCTGCTGAAGATTTCATCCTTCCCCACGCAAAATCAATGGATTAGATTGAATCTTTAAGAAGAATTGGTGATCGATAAACAGGAAGCTGGAGGAACACAAAAAGCCAGGCAGCATCAGGAGGTGGAGAACTCAATATTTTGGATATTAACCTTTCAGGACTATTCACCCTTCTTTCTGCCTGGCTTTCTGTATTTCTCCAGCCACCTGTTTGTCTACTATGGATTCCAATATCTGCAGGGGTTTTTTTTGTCTCTAGAAGGGTTGGTAGTAGTTAAGCTTCTCAGTCACACCTGTTTTATTATGTGGGCACCTAGGGTATTCAATATAATCAGATGCCATCAGCAGTAAGGATTTTGCCAGTTATAATATTTAATGACTTTAGATATTTATAAGAAATATTGATGGAGGTAAAAACACAGAACACAGGAACAATTAAAAATAACCATTTATTTTGTTCTTATTTTGATTAGATAAACACAAGATTAAGATAATAGCTATATAACAATGCATTAGGACAAAGTAGAAAGACCTAACAGGAGTTATTTACAGGCTCCCAAACAGTAGTCTAGATGTAGGGTGTAAGTTGAAAAAGGAGTTGAAATTGACCTATCACAAAAGTATTACTACAGTTGTTATGGGGGGTTTCAACATGCAGGTAGATTAGGACAGTCAGGATGGTACTGGACCCCAAGAAAGGGAGTTTGTGGAGTGCTTCCGAGATGGATTTTTAGAACAGCTTATACTGGACCCTACCAGGAAGAAGGCAATTCTGGATCTAGTGTTGTGCAACAAATCTGATTTGAACAAGGACCTTGAAGTAAAGGGGCCATTAAGAGGTAGTGACCATAATATGATAAATTTTAATCTGCAATTTGAGAGGAAGGAGGGATAATCAGAAGTGTCAGTATTTCAGTTGAACAAAGGGAACTATGGAGCTATGAGGGAGGAGCTGGCTAATGTTCAATGGTTCAATACCCTAGCAGGGATGGCAGTGGAACAACAATGGCAGGGATTTCCGGATGTAATGCAGAAGTTGCAGGATTGGTTCATTCCAAAGAGAAAGAAAGATCCTAAGGGGAGGCAGGGGTGGCCATGGCTGATGAGGGAAGTTAAGGACTGTATAAAGATAAAAGAGAAGTATAACATATCAAAGATGAGCAGGAAGCCGAAGGACTGGGAAACTTTTAAAGAGTAACAGAGGATAACTAAAAAGGCAATACGCGGAGAAAAAGTGAGGTACGAAGGCAAACTGGCCAAAAATATAAAGGAGAATAATAAAACTTTTTTAGGTATGTGAAAAGAAAAAAAAAGTTAAGATTAAAATTGGGCCCTTGAAGACAGAAACAAGTGAATTTATTATGGGGAACAAGGAAATGGCAGAAGAGTTGAATAGGTACTATGGATCTGTCTTCACTGGGGAAGACACAAGCAATCTCCCAGATGTAATAGTGACTGAAGGACCTAGGGTAATGGATGAACTGAAGGGAATTTATATTAGGCAGGAAATGGTGTTAGATAGACTGTTAGGTTTGAAGGCTGATAAGTCCCCAGGACCTGACGATCTGTATCCCAGGGTACTTAAGGAGGTGGCTCTAGAAATTGTGGACACATTGGTAATCATTTTCCAATGTTCTATAGATTCAGGATCAGTTCCTGCAGATTGGAGGATGGCTAATGTTGTCCCATTTTTTAGGAAAGGAGTGAGAGAGAAAGCAGGGAATTATAGACTGGTTAGCCTGACGTCAGTGGTAGGAGAGGTGCTGGAGTTAATTATAAAAGATGAAATTACAACTCATTTGGATAGCTGTAACAGGACAAGTCAGAGTCAACATGGATTTACAAAGGGGACATCATGCTTGACTAATCATCTGAAATTTTTTGAGGATGTAACTAAGAAGATGGACAAGGGAGAGCCAGTGGATGTAGTGTACCTGGATTTTCAGAAAGCCTTTGATAAAGTCTCACATAGGAGATTAGTGAGCAAAATTAGGGCACATGGTATTGGGAGCAAAATATTGACTTGGACTGAAAATTGGCTGGCTGACGGGAAGCAAAGAGTAGTGATAAACGGGTCCCTTTTGGAATGGCAGGACTATCATATGTTGAAAGATTGGAGCGACTGGGCTTGAATACACTTGAGTTTAGAAGGCTGAGTGGGGATCTAATTGAGATGTATAAGATTATTAAAGGTTTGGACACTCCAGAGACTGGAAGCATGTTTCCGCTGATGGGTGAATCCAGAACCAGAGGACACAGTTTAAAAATAAGGGGTAGCCCATTTAGAACAGAGTTGAGGAGAAAACTCTTCACCCAGAGAGTGGTAATTATATGGATTGCTCTTTCCCAGAAGGCAGTGGAAGCCAAGTCTTTGGATACTTTCAAGAAAGAGATGGATAGAGCTCTTAAAGATAGTGGAATCAACGGTTACGGGGACAAGACAGGAACAGGATACTGATTGTGGATGATCAGCCATGATCATAATGAATGGTGGTGCTGGTTAGAAGGGCCGAATGGCCTACTCCTGCACCTATTGTCTATTGTTCTAAACAGCAGTGGAAATAATAGACCAGTTGAGAAAAGCAACATTGTGGCATGATGTGATTGAAAGAATAATATTCTATTCCAAAAGAAATGTAGCATGGTGCTAATGTTACTAAACTTGTAACCCAATAGCCTAGACTAATGTTCTGGGCTCCTAGATTTAGATTTTATCATGGTAGCTTGCCCAATTTAAAATTGGTTAATTTAAATAAATACCTTGCCTGGTCTGGCCTACATGTGATTCTTGAACAACAACAATATCTTTCCAGGCAATTAAGATGGACTACAAATATTGACCCTACCAGCAACATCCACTGGAAGTACAGAACTAAAAGTCTAATGAGGTACAATAAAATAACCAATTAATGAGCTATGTAACTTAACAAAATGATGAGAAGCCACTTTGACACTTGAATTGGCATGAAAGTACACAATCTATATTATTAATAGAAACTAATAATATATAGAAAAACTATGTGTCTTTACTGAGGTACCAGGCACTGTGATTGACACTGTAAAAAGTTAACAGAGAGCACAACATTGTTAGAGATAATCACAAATAAATCTATGCATGAAATGTAATACTATGAAATTGACCAACAAAGTGGAACTAAGGATTGGAAATGATTAAATACAAGTATGATGAGAGAGAACAAATACAATGAAGTGCATATTCAGAAATACCTATTCAATTTCAGTTATACCAAGTCAAAATCAGCAGTTGCCAATAAAACTGAAACTCAGCTTTCAATTTTTTTCCTGTCAAATTCATATGCCATGATTTCAACAGCCTTGCTCAGCAATAAAGAAAAGTATGATATTTCCTGATTGATTATTATTATATTTCTCAAACAGCTACTATGCTGCTTAATCCCCACATTGTGTGAAGATATGAATATCCAGTTAAACAACACAGACTATTCACAAACTACAATTTTCTTATTTTGAGCTAAGTGTTCTTCTTGATTTTCTGAATGAAAAGCACAGCAGGGGTGTTGAGGGTGCTTAATAGTCAAGCTCTTTCCTAAATTATTTGCACTGGTTAATAAAAGGTATTAAGGTAATTTTTAAATGCTGCAGACTTGTGCTATAAATATATACATACAGTATGCTAACTGAAGGGTGTCCAAAATATAATTTGATAGTTGCTCAATGTTTACTGTAAAAATAGTGGAGTTTCAAGGACATTGCAGCAGACTGTCGTTGTAACCTTTGACTTAGCAAGGGCTTAATTAAACCTCTGTTGCTAGATTAAATCAGGGTTTGTTGTTCCAGTACAGTACTGAAGGGTGACATTTAGCCAATATTCCAATGGTCCTCACCTGAGGCATGGTAACTCTTAGGTTAGACTCACCATCAGTTGTCTCTCTTGAACGAGAGAGCTGTCTTATCCTCTGGGACTGTGTCAAATGTACCTTTATCTTTCACATTGTAGGGAAATGCTCGTGTGGAATTTTGTCAAGAGGAGGTTAGTCCTGCTGTCTTTCCCAATGTTTATCCCCAAATCAACATAATTTTTAAAAAAGTAGGTTACCTGCTCATTATCACAATGCTTTTAATGCTATGTAAAATTAACTGATACATTTCCCACATTACAACAGCAATTAAACTTAGTCATGAAAAGCCTAATATAAATGCAAGTGTTTCTGAACAAAAAAAGGATGTGGATGGTGGTAAAATGCACTAACTGTATTTTAAAGTCTGTCCAAAATAATAAATATTTTGGCATAGATTTCAAGACATTTTCATTGAGATGTCCTCACTCTACTCCAGCCTTCAAGAGTGTACGCCTTTGTGTAGAACACAAAGTCTTTAACAACATGACTGGGTGAGCTGGCACAGAACTCAGTCTAATAATTGTATTTATTTGCTGAACTAATTACTGTTTTTGTAAGAGTTTCATTCAATTTTCAATGCAAATAATGAATGGCATGGGCTTCACTTAAGTTTTCAATCCAAGAACAAATTTACATTACAAATGATTAGTTTTCAAAAATCCTCTAACTAAAATAATTTTGGAGTGTTGTCATTTTAACTAGGACTGAATCGTTAAAAGTGGCTCTGCAAACTTATTAACACTTGCTCTGAATATACCACAGCAAAATTATTGCACATGCATGAACAGAATAAATTTTGGAACTGGAGTGTGTATTTGAAGTTGTCTACTGGAGCCTCACTGGAATTTGACTCTTAAACCTAACCTATATAAAATGACATTGTGATTAAGCTTGTCAGTCTTGGGTCTTAGAAAATTCTTCCATGCCTATTGTTCAGCTAGGGTAGTTTCTGGGCTGAAGAGGCAACCTGAAAGGGAGAGAGCATTGATGAGAATCAGCAGGATGTTGACTCAGGACTATTAGAATCCCTGACTGATTAGATTAGATTACAGTGTGGAAACAGGCCCTTCAGCCCAACAAGTCCACACCGACCCGCCGAAGCGCAACCCACCCATACCCCTACATTTGCCCCTTACCTAACACTACGGGCAATTTAGCATGGCCAATTCACCTGACCTGCACATCTTTGGACTGTGGGAGGAAACCAGAGCACCCGGAGGAAACCCACGCAGACACGGGGAGAATGTGCAAACTCCACACAGTCAGTCGCCTGAGGTGGGAATTGAACCCAGGTCTCTGGCGCTGTGAGGCAGCAGTGCTAACCACTGTGCCACCATGCCGCCTGATGTTGTTCAATCAGGATGAACATTTTGCACACCTACAGTAATCTATTTAAAACTCACTGTTTAGGCAGTTTTAAACACAGAAGAAAATCAAAATTCATGGAAAAGAATGAAAATACTGAAAGAACAACCATGGCTATTATTATCATGAAAAATTAACTGCTGCTGGGGAGACAGGCCGCCTACTTGCAGAACGTTTCAGAGAACACCTCTGGGACACCCGGACCAACCAACCCAACCACCCCGTAGCTCAACACTTCAACTCCCCCTCCCACTCCACCAAGGACATGCAGGTCCTTGGACTCCTCCATCGCCAGACCATAGCAACACGACAGTTGGAGGAAGAGCGCCTCATCCTCTGCCTAGGAACCCTCCAACCACAAGGGATGAACTCAGATTTCTCCAGTTTCCTCATTTCCCCTCCCCCCACCTTGTCTCAGTCAAATCCCTCGAACTCAGCACCGCCTTCCTAACCTGCAATCTTCTTCCTGACCTCTCCACCCCCACCCCACTCCGGCCTATCACCTTCACCTTGACCTCCTTCCACCTATCGCATTTCCAATGCCCCTCCCCCAAGTCCCTCCTCCCTACCTTTTATCTTAGCCTGCTGGACACACTTTCCTCATTCCTGAAGAAGGGCTTATGCCCGAAACGTCGATTCTCCTGTTCCTTGGATGCTGCCTGACCTGCTGCGCTTTTCCAGCAACACATTTTCAGCTGGTGCTATCTTGGTGCAATCACTATTGTTTGTTTATCAAGCTATTTATGCCAGACAACTGTAAAGTGCAGAACAGACTTGCACATAATTGATAATCTGTGTTTCTGGTGACCATAACATGAAATAATGAGGCTGAAGAGTGGAAAACAAATGCAAATTAATTCCTCTTCTTAAAAGCACTGAGAACAATAAATTGGGATGCACTTGCAATCAAATAGGAAACAGCTGGATGCATTTAAAAACCACTTGTGCCAAAACCATTGTAGTGACAGCCCCTGGTGTGATATTACTCAGATTGGTGGAAAGGAGCAGATGCATTCTGTGCTGCCTTAGCTGATTTGAACTTGAGCAGCAGCTGGGCCATTACAACTGATCTCCACACTCCTGGGCTGGGAAAGAATGTGAAAATTGGCTTCAAATCCTGCTCTTTATTGCAGTTAAGAACTTTGCAGCAGGAGTAATTATTTGAAGATTTCTGGCAAGGGAAAGGTAGGTTGACTGTAACTCCTTCTAAAACCAGATGTGCCTTTGATTTGAAGTTGAATAATTGGCCAGCCCTATTGTAAAAGTAATAATGGGAAATAAACTTCAAATCCTGAGCTCTTCCTGAGTCATGGATCAACTGCCCACAATTAAACTTGGAGCAAAGTGCGCTCATTTTGTAACAAGGATTGGACACCTTCTTCATTAATTGCAAACCCACTCCAATTTGGCAATAGCCTCTTGGACTTTGCCCCCATAAATGACCACTTTGCCTTATGACCGTTGATGATGTGTTTATAGTCGGTTGGGGCAGTTTCTTCAATAGAATTTGTTCTCCCAGATTATTGACTAGTAGATTAGATATGATACTTGGGCCAATTGTGTTATGCCCTCAATTCCCCCAATGAGGTGATAAAAAGATATTACATATAAAATCTTATTTCGCTTGCTGCTGATATATTCAAAAGGAAGTAGGGGATGGAGAATGATCCTAAAAATGAAAATGTAATATCTAAAGGAGCTCTGGCAGCATAGAATCCCAATAGCAGATGCAACTAAATGCTCAATATAGATTTTCTGCTCACCTTCAGTATCCTCATTCATCACAAAAAATCTTAGCCATAGCCCATGGGGATAACTAAGCAAAAATGAAAACATAAAATACACATTAGGCTTTCAAGTGTGTCATACAGCAACAAAATAAAATTGGGAACATGCCATGCCTTGTTCCTTTACCAGTCTATACAAAATGCTGCTCAAAAAGAACTGATTGTTTTTGAACAGTGATAAATCTGCTGCTATTCCAAGTCATGTTTTCTGTCTCTTGAAGCCCCAGTGCAGTATTCTGTAAATGCTTGCTTCAGTTTTCATTGTTTTGCAATCTATTCAGGTGTTACATCTAATCTCGACAGGATTTCACCCTTTTAAATGAAAATTTCATTGAAGCTAAAATAGATTCTTACTTTGGTGCCTGATGATCAGATGTTCATGCTAGGTTACACATGAATGTATTGGCAATGAAATAAAAATTCAAAATAATTGATTATGTTGGTTGAAGCCAAATCAAAGGTGAAATTCAGCTTCAAGCATTGCACCCAATAAATGTATTTTGATGTCAATTTTAAATGAATATAGTGAGTGCAAACAGGTTAATGACCTGTATACATTTTGTTGATTAAATGGGCAATTACAATATTGAGATTTGAGACGTGGAGCATGCATAGAAAGGATCTGATCGATCTTAATAAAGTTCTGCACTGAATGCAATGCAGTGAAATGTAAACATGCAATAAATGGAGGCACTTTGATTAATATTATAAGGTTATGAAAGACTTTTATTTTCAAAATTTTGAAGAGAACCATAGCTCACAATTGAGACTAGTTAAGTGAATTGTGATCATTCATACACGATGACTTCTACTATAACTTCTTTCTGCTGCAACCAGTTAAACAGCACTGAAAGAAGCACCAAAAGCATCATTTTCAGGATGGTAGCTGATGATTAGTGGAGATCCACAGGCGTCAGTTTTGGGACCACAGCTATTCACAT
The DNA here is from genome assembly GCF_004010195.1 of Chiloscyllium plagiosum. Classification (NCBI taxonomy): domain Eukaryota; kingdom Metazoa; phylum Chordata; class Chondrichthyes; order Orectolobiformes; family Hemiscylliidae; genus Chiloscyllium; species Chiloscyllium plagiosum. The sequence goes on from NC_057732.1 coordinate 24,172,053, forward strand.
TATACATTAACGGTCTGGATGAAGAAACTGGGGACATTGTTGCTAAATTTGCAGATGACACAAAATAGGCGGAGAGACATGTAGTGTTGAGGAGGCAGGGAGGGCTTGGAAAGGCTAGGAGAGTGTACTCCATCTGCTATTTCTTTGCCCAATGTGGGCAAGTGTGAGGGTGTGTACTTTGATAGGAAGAATAGAGGTTAGATTATTTTCTAAATGGGGAAAGGCTTTGGAAATCTGAAGCACAAAGAGACTGAGGACTCCTAGTTCAGGATTCATTTAAGTTAATATGCAGGTTCAGTTGGTAGTTAGGAAGATAAATGCAATGTTAGCATTCATCTTGAGAGGACTGAATTATAAGAGCAGTGGTGTCCTATTGAGGTGTAATAAGGCTCTTGTCAAACCACATTTGAAATATTGTTTGGGCAGATTTTGGCTCCATATCTAAGAAAGGATGTGCTGGCCTTTGAGGGGGCACAGCCCTCATGACCCTTTAGAACTGGAATGAGGGGGGATTTCTTTAATTTGATGGTGATAACACCATAAGACCACGTACACAGGAGCAGAAACTAGACCATTCACCCCTTTGAGTCTGCTCTGCCATTTTTCATGGTTGATAATTTTCTCAAGCCCATTCTCCCACTTTCTCCCAGTAACCACTGATCCCTTTGACAATCATGAACCTATCTATCTCCATCTTAAGTATATTCAATGACCTGGACTCCACAGCCTTCTGAGGCAGTGATGAATTTGTGGAACTCATTGTCACAGAAGGCTGTGGAGGCCAAGTAATTGAGTGAATTTAAGTCAGAGTGCAATAAGTTCTTGACTGATGGGGGATTAAAGGCTACAGGGAGAAGGCGGGAGAATAGATTGAGAAACATAGCAACCATGATTGAATGGTGGAGCAGACCAAATGGGCTAAATTGACTATTTTTGCCACTATATCTATAATGTAGTTGTCTTGTAGTCTATAAGTAGTGTGGGCATAGAACATACTGAGTAGGGAGATTTTAATGTATCATCAAATGATATACTACAAATGACCCCAAGTTGCCAGAAATCTATAGGAGAGTGTTGCCATTCTTGGCCAGCTGCAGTTGGTTAGAATTCACCCTCCCCAATATATATGCTACAGCTATTCATAACGTTATTAGTTAAGAGTTACCAATGAACATTCTTTATGGAGACAAAGTCCCATCTTCACTTGGTGTGTAACCATCTCACTGTGATGCATAGGTTAGATGCATTAATCAGGGGAATGGGTCTGGGTGGGATTCTCTTCGGAGGGTCAGTGTGGACTAGATGGGCAAAATGGCCTGTTTCCACACTGTAGGGATTCTATGATTCTATGACAATGGAAAATAATCAGAACCGATCAACAAACTCAAAATGGGGCATCGATTAGGCACTGTGGACAAGCAGCAATTGAAGATTTGTTTTCACTTATAACACTCAGGACACTCATGGCCCAATAACATGCCTCCTCATTGTTATATTAACATCAAGCCAGGGAGGGTTGCAGTACCAAAGGTCAGGTGATTCACCCAACGTATATAAAGATGTGATGTCAGTCTGAAGAAGCTACAGCATGTGTATGATAAACAACAAAAGCAGCTTGCAAGAGGGAGTGTTAAGTGACCTCACAACTAACAGAGCAGATCTAAGCTCTGTAATCTTGACATGCCTATTTGTGAATGATGGTGGAAAATTAGATAAGGAACAGGAGAATTCATGAACTTTCCGATCCCCAATTATGGTACAGCAAAGAATGTTGATGCACGAGACAATTTGAAAATGTTTGAAGTTATCTTCAGCCAGAAATACTAAATGAATGATCCATCTTGGACCATTCCTGAAGTCCTTATTATCACTGATGCCAGTCTTCAGCCAGTTCAATTCACTCCATTTGATATCACAAAGCAGTTAGGAAGAAAAAGCTGCACATCTTCATAAAACAGAGCTGCAGTGCTGAAGACTTCTGCTCCAAAACTAGCCATGCCTTTAAACCTTTGCAACAGCAACATTGGGGATTTACCCAACAAAGTGAAAATTCACTGAGTTGTTTCCTGTCTCGCAAAAACGAGGCAAATCAAATCTGATTGATTCTTGCCCTATTAATGTGTTATCAATCATCAGTAGCATAATAGTGTCTCTGTCTCTGGGCCAGATGTTTAGGTTCAAGTGCCAGCTGCTCCTGAGTAGGGCGATAACATCTCTGACCAGGTAGATTGAGAAATAGCTAAAACATGTGATAGTAATGCCATTTTGATACAGTAGTAGTGTCCCTACCTCCATGCCAAGAGGCTTGGGTTTAGGTTTCACCTGCTTTAGAGGTGTGTAACAACAACTCCAAACAGATTATTTACAAAATATCTATAAGGTATGTTGGCAATGTCATTAAGTAGGACTTAATCATCAATAATCTGAGTGTTCAGCTTGGGTTCTACCAGGACCAGTCAGCTCCCAATCCCAACACAGCATTGCTGTTAACAGAAAGAAAGAGCTAAACTTTTGAGGTGAAGTAGGAGTGACCGCCCTTGTCTTCAATATAGCATTTGACAGAGTGTGGCATCAAGGAATTGAAGCAAGATTAAAATCAATGAGGATTTTGGAAAAGTGCTTTCCTCCATAGAATCATAGAATAGAATTATCATAGAATTCCCTACAATGTGGAAACAGGCCATTCAGCCCTACAAATCCACACCAATTCTCCGATGAGTAACCCACTCAGACTCATTCACCTACTACTCTACATTTACCCCAAACTAATGCACATGATCCACATATCCCTGAACACTTATGGGCAATTTTAGCACAGCCAATTCATCTAACCTGCATATGTTTGGACTGTGGAAGGAAACCGGAGCACCTGCAGGAAACCCACGCAGACACGGGGAGAATGTGCAAACTCCACACAGATAGCCTTTTTGGAGTCATGCCTCATACAAAGATTGTGATTGTGGCAGGAAAATTATCTCAGCCACAGGACACTGCTGTTAGAAGTACTCAGGGCAGATAATTTTAATTGACCTGTTTAGACATATTATGCCACATGTCTAGAGCAAGTAGGACTTGAACCGTGACCTCCTAGTCCACAGCTAGGGACATTACCATTGCACCACAAGATCCCTACATCCAATCATCTTCTTGGAGAGGTATAGTTAGTAAGTTTGCAGATGACAGCAAATTGAAGGTGTAGTGGACAGTGAAGAAAATTACCGCAGATTACAATGGGATCTTGATCAGATGGGCCAATGGGCTGAGGAGTGGCCGGTTGAGTTTAATTTAGTTAAATGTGAGGTGCTGCATTTTGAAAAGCAAATCTTAACAGGGCTTATACGCTTCATGCTAATGTCCTGGGAGTGTTGCTGAACAAAGACCTTGGAGTGCAGGTTAATATCTCCTTGAAAGTGGAGTCACAGGTAGATAGGATAGTGAAGAAGGCGTTTGGTATGCTTTCCTTTATTGGTCAGAGTATTGAGTACAGGTGTTAGGTGTTCATGTTGCAGCTGTACAGGACATTGGTTAGGCCATTGTTGGAATATTGTGTGCAATTCTGGTCTCCTTCCTATCAGAAAGATGTTGTGAAACTTGAAAGGGTTCAGAAAAGATTTACAAGGATGTTGCCAGGATTGGAGGATTTGAGCTGTAGGGAGAAGTTGAATAGGCTGGGGCTGTTTTCCCTGGAGCATCAGAGGCTGAAGGGTGACCTTATAGAGGTTTATAAAATTCTGAAAGGCATGGATAGGATAAATAGACAAAGTATTTTCCTGGGGTTGGGGAGTCCAGAACTAGAGGGCATAGGTTTAGGGTGAGAGGGGGAAAATATAAAAATGACCTAAGGGGCGAGGGTGGTATGTGTATGGAATGAGCTGCCAGAAGAAGTGGTGGAGGCTAGTAAAATTGCAACATTTCAAAGGCATCTTGATGGGTATATGAATAGGAAGGGTTTGGAGTGATATGGGCCAGGTGCTGGCAGATGGGGCTAGATTGGGTTGAGATAGCTGGTCGACATGGACAAGTTATCCCAAGGGTCTGTTTCCATGCTGTACATCTCTATGACTCTATGACCTTCACTCTATCATAAGATCAAAGTGGGATATATGCTAATGATTGCACTCTTTAATTTACCTCAATTTAATTTAATTCCCCACTCCTTGGAAGATGAAGCACTCCTTTCTCATCCAACAAGTCTGGGACAATATTCAAACTTGAGCTAGCAAGCAATAAGCATTAACTGTACTAAACAAGTATCAGGCAATGAGCATCTACAATAGAAAGTTGAGTAATTTCAAGGTCTCGTAGTTTCATTTCTGAGGATGAGTCATATTGCACTTGAAACATTAACTCTGTTCCTCCCTCCAAAAATGCTGCCAGGACTGTTGAATTTCTCTAGGACTTCCTGCTTTTATTTCCAATACTAATTCCCTAACATTCCATTTTCATTCTCCACCATAATCGTCCGGAGCTGACTATTGGCCAGCGATTTAAGAAATTCAACCACATCATATTGTCTGCAAAAAGCAAATCAGAGGCTGGGTACTCGACAGTGAGTGAGTCCTACTCCCTAAAAGTTTTACACCATCATAAAGCTGAGTTCAGGAGTGACATAAAATGCTCTCTCTTTGATTGTTCATGAGTGCAAATTAAAACCACTCAAGAAACATTGTGTACTATCTATAGTAAGATGCATTGCCAAGGCTTCATCAGTAGCACTCTTAATATCACGACAATGCACTTCCACCATGGTAACATTGCCACCTTCAAGTCACACATTGTCTTGATCTGGGAAAATCTGCCATTTCTTCACTGTTATGTGTCAATTTCTGTAAACTCCTTGCTGCCATGAGGACCAACGGTTCAAGAATGCAGCTCATCATCACTTTTTCAAGAGCAATTTATGGTGGGCAATAAAAGCTAGCTGAGCAAAAACAAAAACACTTCCTGCAAATGAAAAATATAAAAAGAATATTTCAAAATTCCCAGCAGTAGTAATATACAGATGTGTCAGCATATGGATCTATCCATATGTAGTGCATTAACATTTAGATCAGAAACAGTGATGGAAAAATTCCCAAAAGGCCAATGACATTGTAGTTTATGGGAATATCACCTCTTACTAGTTACCATGATGTATTCTGTTTTATACTAGTTTATTGCAATAATTGAAGAGAATGCTCAATATAACTATTCTATAAACATCCCTCAACTTCAAACATAGACGTTTAATCTCTTTAGTATCCCACAATATGGTACAGTGAGGGGAACAAGGCATTTGGCACCTTTGTGAACAAGACACCCTGTCTTCTTAAGGATTGAGAAAATGTGCAAACGAAATTGGGTGAAGAAAGTGAAATAGAGAGGGAAGTTCGGGTAGGGGTAGACGCCGAGAGAGAGAGAAAACACAAAGTAAAAATTGAATTATATTTTAAATTTGACATTTATATGATCTCCCGTAAAAAATATTAAAGCCTGAAAGAATGAGGTTTTTTTTAATAACTCTTAATTTTCAGCACTAAAGTGGTTGCTTGTAAGATATGCATTCTTGTCATACTGTCCCAGTGCTAATTATCTGTGCTTACTTTAGTTTATTCCTAATGCAGCTTCATAATAATTTAATTAATGTCAATAAAGGGGCCAATAACAAAGCCAGTGATGGAATACTACAATTTGAATTGCAACCTTTGGATACTTGTATTCTACTTCTCACTTACTGTTGCTGTTCTTATTGTACATTAATGACAGTTAGCACTATGAGTTATTTTGGCAGAAAAGTATTACTCCATAGATATTCCAGTGATGCTATCTCTTCCTTACTCACCCATACAATGGCATTTATAATTCCATGGTTAGACATAGGAAAGAGTGAAAAGTATTTTTCTTTCCCCCTTTTGGACTGCATTTTACAGATTTGAGTGTGGTGGTCTTTATAGTCTGCTGAGCGTAGGCTAGAGTGGTTGGAAGTGGATCTTCAGTTCATCAGTGAGTGGAAGTCTGCCCTTGAGAGTTGTTGCTTATTCTGATTGACTGTTGATTTCACTTCCTGCAAAACCAGAGCTCAATAGTAAGCACTGCTAGGACTGCAGAAGGGAACACCAAGAAAATGGACGACTGCAGCAGAAGATAAATCATGGGATTTTCGAGTGGAGAGGAATATAAGAGCACAGGGACTGGGGACAAGTGTTGGGGACTGGGTTTCAATGAGAGGCAGTACAGAAAAAGGTGGGATGATGTGCGGGGGTGTGGAGATACTATCCCCAGTAAACTCAGGGCATCCTCCTAAAAAGACATATCCCATACTATTACAACTTTTTGTCAGTTAGGCTATATAAAAAAAATTAAACATTGATATTTTTAAACAATCTGTTCAGACATGACACATCCCTGGGAATTAAACTGAAGCCTTCTGGCTGAGACACACAGATGCTACTTTAGTTTCACAAGAGCATAGTGGCATAGATAGGGCCTATACTGGTCAATAAGCTTATTAACAAGCATAATTTACCTTTTAATTATTTAGTCACAAATGACAGGTTAGCTGTAGATTTCACCAGCCACCCACCTAGTGTGTTTTGGAGGTCAACTCTAGCAAGGACAGTGGGTGTATTATCAATAGGATATGTCAGGTAGCAACCTGATGTACTATCCTACTGGTGTCACATAAAAATCAAGGTTTTAGTTTTTAATACAAGTAGTTATTTCTTTGTATATATTCATCAGCATGTATTCTCATTGCTCCAATGAGCTTAAAACCCAATGGATATTATTGACAAAGGCAAGTCTTGCTGATAACAGTTTTTGATACAAACACAGAATATTCCAAGTTTTAAATGATTTATCAAATGTAATGTAAATTCAATTTGAATTTAGATTTAAGTACAAAATATTACAGTCACATTGACAAGTTATTGAGATCAGATGCAGTCACAAGGGCTCACAGAGGAATAACAGCTGAAAATGTCACAAATGAGTGGATATGAAAATAATTTCCACATGCCTTTGCTACAGCCAGGGATTAATTTTTGTTTGTTCTGCAGATGTGCAATTGCAGAGTCTAAGTAGGTCCTTAAACAGCTCTTTAAATAAATTTTCAGTATCTAACCGTCAGTTGCTGGGTGACATTTCCCATTTACAGTTACCTTTTTGATTGTTACACTAGTTAATCTTTCATGCACTGACTCACAAGTAGATGCTGAAGCAGAATTGTGGTGGTTAGCTGCCAAAAGAGAACTGTTGTTTAACTGGCCAGTCCCTTTAAGGCTACTGCTTAAGTACTCCCCATGGGAGAATGGTTTAAATAGGCAAATCAGGGTAATTGCAGTTACTTATGAACTGCTGATATGAATCAGAGGGGACTTGTTGAAGCTTGTAAATTTTTGGCTCCAGGTCAAAAGAGCCTATTATAAAATGATTCTCTTTTTCCTTATATATGTATAAAATAATACTTTTGCAGATATGAAAATTACAGTTAATTCCTAAAGAATAATGAAACATACCTTGAGCATTTCAGTGTTACTTAGCTACAATAAAAAAACTATCCAATTGTGGATAATAAATCCTTTTTAATTGTCTCAGCTTGGCTGCGACTTATGGAGCTAACCATGGGGCACCATAATTCCCTGAGTAACATAATTAGCCTTGAACGATTGCAGTCCATTTGCAGTGCAAAAACACAACTCCAGTCTGTGACAGCAGTCATAACATGTAATATATATCATTGACAATACAATGCAATGTAGGTGTATTGTTTGGAGAAAATGTTTCAAATGCTAAAGCAATCTGTCCAAAACCATTGCTCATCATACTAAGTTGTGGGTTACCCTAGAAGGACAAACACCTTTTGTATTTCTTATATCCCATGATGTTATTTTCACATTTCTGTTAAGTTAAATCATAAAATTGAGGACCACAAATTCAGGTATTCGAATAGTTGAAGAAAAAGGAAAGCCTTTTAAAAATGTTTTCTTTAGTATTATTCATAAAACTAATCTGAACTCTGGAAAACATTACTACTGTCTTATGAATCTGACCATTTGTTAGAGACTTTATTCAAATTTCAGCTAACAGTCCATAATTACTTTTTCAGGATAATTACAGCTTCACATATGGAGACATATTTGACACAGCAATTATTGTGAATTTAGAAGTGCCACCTACAACTTTCTATTTATTACTATGAGCAAGATAAATGATGAGGACAACATACCAAAAACTTTCAAATCATAGTCCCGATTGATGATGGGTTGCACAAGAATCACAAATTCTTAAAATTGTCCTTTTTGTTCACTTCCTTTCCTATGTTCCAGTCCAGCACCAAGATTGCTGTGGTCAAGCCTCTGGCTTAAGTTTTCACATTCTGGATAAATCTTTAAACCATTATTTAAACACCCTGAAGCTTTTAAATGTTTTACTAACTGACATGTAAGTCCTCCTCATTCACATGATTTTTCTGCATTTCCTCACCCTTGTCCTCCCAAGCTGACCTCTGCACACCAACTAAATTTCAATCTTTTACTTTCACGTTCACAACCCTGTTTCCTCATACCCTGATTTGGAACCACCTGATGAAGGAGCGTCACTCCGAATGCTAGTGTGCTTCCAATTAAACCTGCTGGATATAACATGGTGTTGTGTGATTTTTAACTTTATCCTCATACCCTGACATGCAAGCTTTTTTCCTTGAATACTGATTTCACTTTATGCCTCAAAATGTCTGTTGTACCATTCACGGTCATCTTTTTCTTAATTCATTCCTGTGTAGTGAGGGCTGTTGACCAGGCCAGTAATTATTGGCCATCAGTTGTTGCCCTTGAGAAGGTGATTGTAAGCTGCCTTCTTAAACCATTGCAGTCCATTTGGTGTCTATAGGCCAACACACCATTCGGAAAGGAGTTTCAGGGTTTTGACACAGCACCACTGAAGGCACAATGACATATTTTCAAGTCAGGATTGTGAGTGGCTTGGAGTATAACTTACAGGTGATGTCCTCATCTATTTGGTTCCCTTGTCCTTCAGGTTGTGGTGCTCATAGAAGGTGTTGTCTAGAGAGACGTGATGACTGTCTGCAGTCCATCTTGTCGATGGCATACATAGCTTCTACTGAGCATTGATTATGGAGGAAGTAGACATTTGTAAATGTGGTGTCAGTCAAGTACGTTGCATTGTTGTGAATGGTGTCAAACTTCTTGAATGTTGTTGGAGCTGTAGTCAACTAGGCAAACGGGAGCTAATCCTTTGTGCTCTGGACTTGTAGATTTTGGACTGACTTTGGGAAGTCAGAAGGTGACTTGCTTTCTACACAATTCATAACCTTGACCAGCTCTTGAAGCAATGATATTTAAATGACTAGTCCTGTTCAGTTTCTGATCAAAGATAAACCACAGGCTATTGATAGTACAAGACTTTGTGATGGTCATGTCATTGAATGTCAAGGGATGATGGCTAGATTCATTGTCAGAGATGATCATTGGCTGGCACTTTTACACATTATTTTTCACTTCGCATGCCAAATTTGAGTACTATGTGGATCTCATTACATTTGGATATGGATTGTCTCAGTATCTGAGGACTTGCAAATGGTCCTGAACATTGTGTAATCATCTGCAAACACCCCCGCTTTTGATGTTATGATGAACAAAAGGTCATTGATGCTGCAGTTGAAGATGGTTGGACCCAAAATACTACCCAGAGGAACTCCTGCATAAATGTCCTGGATCTGAAATGACTGACATTCACCAACCACAATGATCTCGCTTTGATGCTCAATATGAATCTAACCAGTGGAAAGTTTTCCCATTGTTCCTAGTTCTACAGTGTTTCTGGATTCCAACCTTTGTCAATGTGGCCTTGATTTGTAGGACATTCACTCTTCGCAATAGAATTCTGTTCTTTTGTCCATGTTTGAACCAAGTCTATAATGAAGTAAGGAACTAAGCAGCCCTAGCAGAATGCAAACAGAGCATCAGTGAGCAGATTAATACTACTAGCATTTCTATCATATTACTGACACTCAAGAATAGATTAATGGAATGGTATATAACTGGATTGCATTTATGTACTGGACATACCCAGGCAATCTTCCATATTGTCAAGTAGATGTCAGTACTGTAGCTATACTAGAAGAGCCTGGCTAGTGGTATGGCAAGTTTTAAAGCACACTTCTTTAGTACTACTGCTGACATTTTGTCAAGGCTCATGGTATTCAATGCCTTCAGCCATTTCTTGATAACAGACATGCAATTGTTAAGCTCATAGCCTATGGAAATCATGGTCCAGGTCCCTGCAACCTGACGTCTTACTCACTACTTTCAAAAATCTCTGCAAAATCCTTTTCTTTGGGTCTAGAATGATTTCAATTTTTGCTCTTTCCCTTCTTGTTATGGTCAAAGCCTATTGTACACACAGTATTATGCACTTTGCTATGTTTTCCTGCATCTACTAATAAATGGAAGTAAAGTTACAGTTTCTGCTTTTTTACTCCGGGATGGAAAATTACAATTTGGGGATATCCTAATGCTCACTTTCTGTTCGGTCTAATAATTTTCCATGTCTTTTAATTTTCTAGATACCTTTTAGATGTCTCATTTCATTGTCAAGGTCTCCAACAAAGAGAGGGAATGGTCACATGCAGAAGCTTTTGTGTTCTCCAAAGTGATATCTTATTGCTAACATTTGCCATGCAGGAATTGTACCAATTTTTACACTTGTAGTAAGTCTGAATATTCTGAATTAGATTCTGAATTTAATCACAACTAGGAGTGGATTTTAATTGGTTTTGCACTGCAGTTGTTAATCCATTTAGAGCTATATTAAAATTATCCAAACTAACTTTTTGTATTGCTGGCTGAATCAAAATACATTGATTTGACATAATCTAGCTCCTGCCTCGATATAAATGCTAGATTTGCATGCTAAACCTCTACTGCACCCAAGTGTGTGCTTCCTGTTTCATTATCCATTTTTCAGTAATTGCCATCTTGCAAAGATTTGGTTCTGAGTGCAACTGATAACATGTTTCAGTAACATCACATCGAAAAATGAACAGTAACATCTAAATGTAGCCAAAGCTACACAGCTGAACAGTGTCATTTCCTACAATTAGAAAATCAAAATTACCATTGTACAAGATCTATATGATTCAAATTACATGCTGGATCCAATTGTAATTATACTGCTGAATGCATATTTGAATTGTATGCTAATTCCTGTGTAAGGAAATGTGTTATGTAGTTTCTGGCAAAGATCTTTGCTTCCTCACTCTCCACGGCAGGATTGGAGGGAGGGGAATGTTGGTCCTTTTTCAAGAAGGGTAACAGGGAAATCCCCAGCAATTGCAGACCAGTCAGTCTTATGTCTGTGGTCAGCAAGGTTTGGAAAGAATTCTGAGGGATAGGACTTATGACTATTTGGACAAGCATAGCTTATTAAAAGAAGTCAGCATGGCTTTGTGAGGGGAAGAGCATGCCTCTCCAATCTTATTGAGTTCTTTGAGGAGGTGATGAGACAGGTTGAAGGTTGAGCAGTGGATGTGGTGTATATGGACTTCAGAAAGGCATTTGATAAGATTCCCGACAGTAGGGTCATTCATAAAGTCAGGAGATTTGGCTGTCTGGATTCAGAATTGGTTGGTTGACAGAAGGTAGAGAATGGTTGTAGATGGAGTGCTCAGTGGTGAGTGGTGTCCCATAGGGCTCTGCTTTTGAGCTTCTGCTCTTTGTAGTTTTTATAAATGATTTTGGATGAGGAAGGTGAGGGGTGGGTTAGTAAATTTGCCAATGACAAAAAGGTTGGAGGTACAGTTGATAGTATCGAAGGGCTATTGCAGGCTGCAATGCGGCATAGACAGGATGCAGAGCTGGGCTGAGAAATGGCAACATTTCTCAAAGTGATGCATTTGGAAGATCAAACTTGAATGCTGAATATAGGATTAAAGACAGAATTCTTGGGAGTATGGAGGAACAGCAGGAACTTGGTGTTCAAGTGCATAGATCCATCAAAGTTGCCACCCAGGTGCATAGGGTTGTTAAGAAATCATATGGTGTATTGGCTTTGATTAACAACGAGATTAAGTTTAAGAGCCGCGAGGTTTTGCTGCAGCTCTACAAAACCCTGGTGAGACCACACTTGGAATATTGTGTCCAGTTCTGGTTGCCTTACTATAGGAAAGATACAGAGGCTTTGGAGAGGGTGCAAAGAAGGTTTACCAGGATGCTGCCTGGACTGGAGGGCTTGTCTTACGAAGAGAGGTTGATTAAACTCAGACTTTTCTCTCTCTGGAGAGAAGGAGGAAGAGAGGTGACCTGATCAAGGTGTCCAAGGTAATGAGGCATGAATAGAGTCGATAGCCAGAGACTTTTCCCCAGGCAGGATTGACTGGCGTGAGGTGTCATAGTTTTAAGGTATTAGGAGGAAGGTACAGAGGAGATGTCAGAGGTAGGTTCTTTACGCAAAGAGTTGAGCACATGGAATGCGTTGCCAGTGGTAGTGGTGGAAGCAAGGTCATTAGGGACATTTAAGCAACTACTGGGCATGCACATGGACAACAGTGAATTGAGGAGTGCATAGGTTAGGTTATTTTATTTTAGATTAGGAATAATCTTCGGCACATCGTGAGCCGAAGGGCCTGTCCTGTGCTGTACTTTTCAAATTTCTAGTGGGTGCGCAGTGAGGTTCTGTCCAGATTACTGGCACGTTAAATACACACTGAACTAAGTTTATAAATGACCAAGCACACTCGTGAACTGTTCAGACTTGTTTCTTATCATCTATCACCACACCTGAGTGATATGCGAATTCAGTGCAATGAGAGAAGATCTTTAGCTCAGTTACAAGAAACAGTTTTACCTTTAAGCCATCATTTAAGTGGTTAATATGGCATAAAAGCAAAAATTGATACTTTTAAAAAGAAACATCAGGCTCACACTGTATTAGATACATCGATATTATTAAGGTACAAAATCCCCATTGAGTTTTAAAATGATCATGCTTATGTAAGATAAGAAGAAGAAATTTTTACGATACCTGTTGAATAATATTTCTGATATGGGAGAAAAAAGTCCAAATATCTATTTTATTAAATATTATTTCAACATTACTTGTATTTTTGTTATTTCTTGGCAAGGACATTGCTGTCAAGCACCATGCCTGTTAATCTCAGGTCTGTCAGTGATAATTATCTGCACTAGAGATATATTCTAGTGAAGATGTTCATTGCAAGTAACTGAAATGAACAATGTGTGTGCTACTGATAGATTAATACAATGCCTGGAAGATAGAACATATAGGCGTAAAGACCTTTATGATCAACTGAAAGATACTGCTATAAATGGTAATAAAACTACCACTGCAAAGTTTAAGTCATTGGCGTCCCAAATGGGTACATACTTTAATATGCCGAGATTTGTTCTGTCACAGTCATTTAACATCCATTCAATCGAGCGCTGTCAACAGAACTGGAAATTGCAATGAAAATCTTCAGTGTCTAATGCATGGACAGTATGTTTACAATGAAATATGAACCAAATGTATTAACTTTCTGAATTTTTTCATTGAATATATTTCAAAGAAATTATGGACAAACCCGATTCAAAAGATTTACAAAGATTCATGGTATATTTGTAATTCAGCAATGAGCTAATTGTTGATCTTTAATCTCCCCAACATGCATTCATCTTCAGCTTAGACTAATGAGATAGAAATTTCCACTGTCTTCTGGATGCAATGGTCCATATGAATGATGTTGGTAATCTTAATTGCCTAATGGTCTTGAATTCCCAGTAGTAGTGGGACAAACCTCTTGAGCAAGAGTTTCATTCTACGCTCCTGACATAAACCAAGAATGCGTATCACATAAATGTACACTTTTTTTAGCCCAGGATTTTTATTCGATAATATTGTGTCATACTTTGCTAAAACTAACAGGCACTTTTATCTGACCGTTGTCAATCTCCGATCTAATGCTACTTGAGATTTTGTGACAGTTGGATTACTTTGTAGTATTGGCAGAGTTTTGGAAGATTGAAGGATTACGGAGTGAAAGTTGGGAGATGAGCAAGATAGAAATGAAACAAAAACCTGGATGAGAATTTTAGAAACAACCAGCTTGAAAAAATGGCCAAGGTGAACAGTATTACTGGAGAATGAGGAGATATAAGCACCACAAGCAAACTAATGACAACTTTGAAAAAGCCAATTTGGTGGAAACTTCATTCGAGAGGCAACAATTTCAGAGAGACTTGACAGGAAAGAAAAGTTGAAAGTGGAGTTTTCATTTTCAAGCACAGAGGAATTCTGAGTGAGCATTGAATTGGTGGGTGGGTGGAAAGTGATGGTGATTTTGTTTTTGTTAGAATGGGAGCCAGCAAGACAAGCTGACTGATCAGAACCTTTGTGGGAATAGGGGCAAGAGAGAATAAGACCTGTCAAATACAGGAAGTAATATGTGCCCAGAAACGAGATAGGTGGAGATAAGTGAGTAACAAGAAAGAGATTGTGTGGAATTTGTGGATGCTTTGGCTTATCAGATGACCAGAAGAGAAAGCAACGGAATAGCTGTTAATGCAAAAGAGGTAAATGAGCTACTTATACTTGCATGATGTGAAACAGTTGAGGTATGGGTAGATATTGAATAAGGCTGTAGGACAAGGAGTACCTTTGCTTCCAAAGACTGGATTAGCAGCTGGTTTTGTAGAACCGAGGGACATCTGGTGAACCTTAATTTGGTCATGCCTAGGGATGCATTTGTTACGTTCAGTCCCTGAATGACATTCATCGACTGTTATGGTTCCAGATGTGATACATCAAATTGTTAGACTTCCAGTGAGGATGGAGGTTAAATGTGCACACCTTCTTTACTGAACCAATCTCTCAGTTGGCCACAACAGGTTATATTTTTAAAAGGTTACCTTACCTTATGGATACCTTTCCCATAGTCAATTGAATTTATGTTTTATAAGGAAGCATTGTCACACTGACATTGTAAAGTCAACTGCTCAACCAGGTTGGGTAAAATTGTTTTGGCTTGGTTCTTATTGATGGTAGCTGGCTGATAGCATTCAAAGCGAGGATGTGTTTTTTTCATTTTTGCCTACAGTGAAAGCTTGTTTAATGCAGTCCTCAAACTGTGACCTTCACAGCACACTTATCCATACATTAGTATATCAGGTCACCTACTGGCACAGACCAGCAGTTATAGTCACTATAGACAAGTGTGTGGGTGATATCTTCCCACTGCAGGGAAGTGAGTAGACAGCCTCTCATTATCTCCTTTATTATAGTTTTTCTGCCTTAAGATTCCCTGGCTCCGATCAGGACATTGACCTTTGGTTCTGCTGCCATGCCTGAGTCTGAGACCCGCATAACTTGGAAGAAAATTAGAGGGAACGCTGGTGACATTCTATAGATCCACACAGCACTCTGGCAGAAAGTTACGGAATTTTCATCTACAATCCTTTTTTTGCCGTAGTAGTTCTCTTTTAATTTCAATTTTTTAAATTAAAAGTTTAAAATCTCCATAAGAATTTCAGGTTTGTGATCAGTCATTACCGCAATTTGCTAAGCTAGTTCTATACCAAATACATTGATTTCCACCCCCTAGACTTGTGGGACTAGTGATGGCTGCTATGCGAGCTACAATTAACTCAGATTGAAGCTTTTTTTCTGGAAGAAAAAGGCATCAAAGTTGAAGATGGAATAGCAGCATATATTCAACAGCTCTCGGGCATTGTGTGAAAGGGAGATTCAAAAGAACAGTAGAAAGACATTTTGAAGGTGCAATTATAAATGACATAGGGAAAGCTTTTATGCAGATTGTCAGAGATATGTGTTGTCCTTTGCTGCTCTTATTCCTACATTTATTATCCATATTGTCTTTTAGAAATATAATTAAAATCAAATAATTTAATTTAACAAAATATTGGCACCTTGATCAAATGAATTAAGTTTTAAATATGTTGCTGATTTGCTCCACTGAAATATTCAGTTGTGACAATAACTGTCATTCCAGTTTAGGGCATTTATCCAAGCATGAGAATTCCTTAGTATAAAATTGGCCACCACACAGTTGATATATGTTACTGTCTGGTTACTTTTAATACAGATATTGAAGTATCTCAATACTTGTGAGTGTCTCCCATTTTAAATGACATTTCTAAAGTAAGTACTCATGCAGACAAAAACCACAGATGTATTTTTGAAATGCGATCAAGTCTCATTTCTTCCACAATAAATAGAACAAACAAACCTCACATGTCATTTCCTGAGAATGCTGCAAACAAGTGAGTTGTTCTGATTACTTGAATAGTTGTCATGATAATAGTGCTGAGTAAATGATTTATTTTACCAATCTTCAGATTAGATTGGGAAACCATTAATTTCAGAATGCTCTCTATTTGGTCACTCCCTTGTAAGCTTCGAGAGTTATGAAGAAAGAAGCTAATAGAGATGCTGACAGTACTGTTCAGATTGAATTTCTCTTTCCTAAAAAGAGGATGGCTGTCTAATAATAACCATTATTTCAAACTGTCAATAGAAGCCTGCAGTAAATGAAGCTACTTTATTTAATATCCTTTTCTTTTTCTCCTGCACTATTGTAGCATCTGAGACAATAATCAGAACATAAGGCAGATATTAGATCATTGTAGAATTAAATGCAGAGCCTATCTAAGTATCTCAACTTTCCACTTGCTTCACTGGTTTGTGCAATATATCATATAAATAACTTTCTTGTTTCATTTTATTATTTTTTTTTTGAAGATCCTGATTTGATATGAGGATAATGTTCAACAGTTTGTACTTTCTGTCAATACAGTAAATTGTAAATAATTGTCAAACATTGTAGTTCACTCTCTCTAATACTTTGCATTGTTTAACCTTATGTTGATGTCTTTTGGATCAGATTTTTTTCTTTCTTTCTTTGTTCCGTGCTTCTTTATTTCCAATGTTACAGCATTTCTTAGTAGCAATGATATTGAATAAGACCACACAAAATTCCACGCTCGTTCATTCTATACCTTGCACAACATAAAAAGGTAACTTTGTCAAATGTACATTGTTCACTAGAAAGAAAAATAGTTACCTCAGAATGCAAATTGTGACTATTACTGTTAGATATTGTGAACTACAGCTTCATTGAACATAATCATCACATATCCATCTTATGATCTTCAAACAAATGAGTGAAAACAGTGACATTGTTCATATGGTATATCATTTCATAAATGTTTGGTTAGTTTGTGCAAATTTGAGACATAGTGCTTATTCCATGTGATGCATCAAATATAATTTCAGAAAACAGGATAAGCACGATCTTTATAAATGAAGTCCAAACTCATTTAAAATCT
Source organism: Chiloscyllium plagiosum (assembly GCF_004010195.1). Classification (NCBI taxonomy): domain Eukaryota; kingdom Metazoa; phylum Chordata; class Chondrichthyes; order Orectolobiformes; family Hemiscylliidae; genus Chiloscyllium; species Chiloscyllium plagiosum. Next base: position 24,189,392 of record NC_057732.1, read on the forward strand.
TCACTGCTCCAATTGCCAGATGTGGTAAGAAAGAAACTCCCAAAAAAATCTAGTTCTGCTGAAAAGATGGACTAAAAGGAATGATCTTCACCCTGCTCACCTCACAGAAAGTTAGCATGTACTTCAGTTTCAAGATGAAAGTGGTGCTGGAAAAGCACAGCAAGTCAGGCAGCATCTGAGGACCAGGAAAATCAGAGACTCAATTGCCCATTTCTCGATGGTTATGACTCCATGCTTCACTTTTCAGCAGACGGGAAGGAGACATATCAGGCTCTTTTGACTGCCAAATGAAAATTTAAAAACAAAGACTAGAATTATTCACGTAAGAACACAATCTGCACCTTCTTAGGATTGAAATCTGCTGTGATTTATTGAGATTGGACAGTCTTCATGATGATTGTCTTTGAAATGAGCATTTTTAACAAGTAGGCTTAGAAACTTCTTAGCCATATATTGAATGAAATCTTTTTTTTGTGTGTGTATGCTGAGGTCTAAGAAAACACTGTATGCACAGTTCTGAATTCATCATTTAATATCCTGCGAAAAATTGTATTCCTGGAGCCATTCTTCAATGGCAACCAACACTGTATCTTTATTTGACTAAGGAATGTAAAATAAAATAAACAAACAAAAGTCCTGGAAGTGACTATATAGTTTTACTGTACAAATGTATGTAATTCAATTTATATTTAATTATAAGATCATACTTAAGATTAACTCATCTCATAAACAACCAAACGGTTCAGTCTGTTGTCGTCGTCATACCCAGAATATGGAAACAGGCCGTTCAACCCAATAGGTCCACACCGAAAGGCATCCCACTACCACTATAACTCTGCATTTTCCATAGCTAACCCCCTTAGCACTATGGGTAATTCAACCTGCACATCTTTGGCTGTGTGGGGAAAGAGGAGTACCTGGCAGAAACCCACACAGACACAGGAAGAATGTCAGACGGTCATAGACAGTCACCCAAAACTGCAATTGAACGGGGGTCCCTGGTACTGTGAGACAGCAACGCTAACCACTGAGCCACCATTCCACCCATCAATGGCTCATCATCACTTCAGGGCATCACAGGATGATCAATAAATTTTGGTTTTCCCAAAGGCAATCACATTTTGAGAGTAAGTAGTTAATAGATGAGCGATGTCCTATCTTCAGTCAAGCCACTACAGATCAGCATTCCGCTTACATGGGAGTTGGAGAGGGATATTCTTCACTGTTTAGTTGTGCAGAACCAACTTCCCAGGATTCAAAAACTGAGTGAGAAAAGTCAACATTGAAATCATATGTTTGCGAGAAAGTGCTATTGAGGAATGTCTTTAATTTGCTGTACGGTAGAGATCAGTCTCAACTCGGTCTGGTCTGGTCTCTACCAGGCTAGTCCAGTCTCGACCGGTCTAGTCTAGTTTTTGTCTGTTCTGATCTGTCACTTTCATTATACCGTTCCCTATTACCACCACAAGTTGGCTTCAAGGAGTACTGTGTTACGGTCAGTTAAACAAACTGAACAAACTTTAAACCTGCTAGACAATTACAGAGGCTGATAGCCCATGTCAAGCAACATTGAAAGCAAAAGGACAAAATGCAGTATCAATCATTAAGTATATTAAGGAACCCAGACCCTGACCTGAAAATCCGATCTCTCCATTCCCTCCTCCCTGGACCTGACACCCCACCCACACTCTGAACTCAACACACCCTATCCCTGCTCTGGACCCTTTCTCTGGCACCCTATTACTTGAAACCTTAACCTCACATTTACATTACATACTTACCATTTGACATTAGCTGCCAAACCAGCAGTCTGAAATTCAGTACCTTTAAACTTCAGCTTACTGCTGTGAAAAGGGTCATGCTTTACTTTGCCCCAATAGTTCTCCATTCCAAAGGAACTATCGGAATGGAAGTACCAATTTGCATTTCTGAAAGAGTCCCAAACAAACTTCCCCTCGGGAATGTGGAGTCTTTTCCTTTTATAAAAGAATGATGACTCAGATTGCTAACCTGAGCCGCAAACTCCACTCTGAGAAATATGGCCCATTAGGCATGATGACAGGAAACTTGATCAAAGAGACATGTTTTAAGAACTTTTGAGGAGGGGAGATGTGGAGGGTTGAACAGATTTTAGACAATGTTTCAACCCAAAGGTCTGAAATACAGACTACCTTGTTATTTAAATAAAAAGTGCCGGGGATTTCCTGTGGTGAGGTGTCCAGTTGTGGTGTTCTCTGTCAAGTAGGCTGTGTTTTCATAGCTGCCAGGCCAGGCGTAGGGTTAATGCAGTAACAAAGGTGGAAAAGCATCAGTCAGGGACTTGAAACTTCCCATCCAGGTCTGTCGAATTAGGTTCACTCAAGGAGTCACTGTCACTGCATCCAGTCCATCCAGATAAACTAATGGTGAAGGGGTTTGGGAGGAGAGAGGCTATGAGAGGGGCAGTTGTGATGTGAAGAAGATTCAGCAATGTATTCATTATGATTGGGAGAGTCGGGGTGATAATTGTGAAAGAACAGTGTATGACCACACCTGGCATGGTCACCTCATCTGCCAGGGGCTGAGGGGGAAAGGTGCAGATTCATATGGACCAGTTGTGTGGGGACCTGGGGAAGTGCAAGGTCCATAGGATTGACAGGTAAGGCTTTCAGGAAAGGGATCTGACTGTTGGGAGCCTCATTGACCTATAGATGCAGAGTCTAGAAGCCTTTTGGACAAAGCGTATCCGTTGTCACCTTCCACTTTATCAGAAGTTCATGATCATCTTTCACTCCTCCTGGATCTTCACACTGTATGGCCATCTTTGGAATGTGAGTGCACATTTAGCTGCACAAGTGTGGGCACCAGAGATACCAGTCTTTTGGAGGATATACAATGAGTGTGGGCTGTTCTGGGAATGGCAGGTGATAGGATGAGGATAGAATTGCATGAAAAGGACACCATAAATGCCGCATATGTAGGGAATTTGCTTAGATGCAGCAAAAAAATCTCACTAGGCCAGCAGCTACAAGCAACTGGAACTTAGCCAAAAAGGAAAACATACAATTGAGCTCAAATTTACAAATTAACCAGAAAGCATTTAATCAGCTTAAAGAAGGCTCTGAAAAATAGTTAAAAATCACACAACACCAGGTTATAATCCAACAGGTTTAATTGGAAGCACACTAGACTATCACCTGAAAAGGAGTGACGCTCCGAAAGCTAGTGTGCTTCCAATTAAACCTGTTGGACTATAACCTGGTGTTGTGTGATTTTTAACTTTGTACACACCAGTCCAACACTGGCATCTCCAAATCTGAAAAATAGAAGTGATTTATCATACGTGCCTTAAGTCATCCAGAGCTTAAAAAAAAGTGAAAGGGGATCACTGGTTAAAGAAGGCATAAAAGCTGGAGCAAGTGACAAACTTGTTTTTTTTTTGGCTATTCAGTGAGAGAATAAGGAGACGGTTTCTTCATTTCAAAACACAACCTACTCCTGAAGCAATGACACAAATATAAAATTTAAGTAGAAATCTTTGTTGGGATTGTTTTGTTCAATTTATTCTAAACTGGCCAATGGGAACAAAAATTTGACAAACAATTCTGCAGTTTTGAGAGTAAGAAAGCTCTTCTCTGCCTCCCTCAAGCTCAGAAACTTGCTGATGGAAACAAGTAGGTAAAGCTATAATCATTCTCTGAAAAATTCAGTACACCTGCAGCTTCACCATTCACTAAGACAGCAGCTTAACAGTTCAACCAGGCTTTCCTTCTTATAATTTAAAGACTTTAAACTACAATTGTCTTTACATTCTTACCTGTATTAGACATCCCTCTCCCATTCCTTTTAAGCCAATTGCCCATGTTTGTGTGTGTAGTTGATGTTGTATTTTGTCATTTTTCTTAGATTTAATAGCTATGAAAGTTGAATTTATACTTTTGCTTTGAAAGCAGTGGGAGAGGTAGGGTAAGGAGGCAGAGCATGGAGGTGAGAGCACAGAAAGAGATACAGCCATCAACAGTATGCTCTTTGCTTTATGCAATTGTGATCATTTGTGGATGCCACAGGTCATTGAAATGATGACAACTCTTCTGTTTTCTGGGCATCTATACAACTCCTATGTCTGAAAGATACCGGGGCAGAAGGTCTCCAAACCAGGCTGTTTCTCTATATCAACTAAAAGCAACCAAAGTCTGAAGAAAGCCAGTATTTTTTCTTACCACCTGATGTAAGCAGTTGCCTTTGAGTAACTCAGAGACTTTATAATGAGTGCACCAACTGACCTATGCCTTCAGCAAAGCAGTGAAAGAATCTAAAGAAGGACACGAGGGAAGCATGAGGAACATCTCATTGCAGCTTGTGGGCTAATGCTATTGAACTGTTTTCATCACTGATATTTTCCTCTACTCATAACAATTTCTGTTTTTGAATGCTTTTGTTTCTATACATATGCAGGGATTTATGAGTTTCATGTAGTAGAGTTAATGTAAATTCAAAGATTTCCCTATGTCTGGCTAGAACTTATTTCGTTATAATAAACAGTAATTCTTGCTAAGTATAGGAACGTGGTCAGTGTTTTCTGCTAAACTGAAGCCATCAGACTATTGATGGCTACCAGGAATTATTTTCCCCTGAGTGCTAGATTCAAAATGACGACAAGATGGGGGAAAGTTATGCCACTGACATCACTTCCAAGCCACTTCCAAGCAGCTTTCTTTGAGGTCAATGGAAAACATGATGCTTTTACTACCGATTATCATTTCTAAGCTATTACTAATCCATTAAGTGTGATGAAACAATGGCTTTAAGAGATGTATTTTGTCCTTTTTTTAAGAAGCAAGGTTGAGATAGCAGTCTGTTCAAAGCCAATGAAGTAAACAACATGCGAGGTCTTTTTTTAAAAAAATATTGGAACAATAGAAGCAGCCTGAATGCTTGGGGTTAAGCTCCCAAAGAACCAGGATTTTTAGTTTTTTGCTTTATGCAGTTGTTGAAGTCTTGAAGCTGGATGTGGAAGATTTTATTCCCCTCTGTCTTACAGCTAAAAACTGGAGTTCTGTTCCTGCTGTTAGAATTGCATATAAGACAATCTGTTTTACTGAATTCACCTTTGCCAAGGGTGTGTTTATGGGATGTTCTGATATTGGAGCAGTTTATTTATTACTAATTATGCATAATTTTGTTAAGCATTTTGATAGTTATAATTAAGGCAATTATTTTATTTTTGTTTTGTCTGTACTTTAACTGTAGCGCAAAGTATGCTTTACTTAAGTTGAATAGCTTGACCAATCAAATTGCACCTGGAATGCATCGCCTTACACTTACCATTAAAATGAGAAAAAGTTAAGGTCTAAGCTACCTCCTTAATATACTTTGAAGGGATTTGGTCTGGTCCATAACACAAGCAAAACTAGCAATCATGTGCTCTGAAAGCACTGTTGCAGTGTTGGTCTAATAGATTATTCTTAATCATTTTCTTTAAATGAAGGGCAGCGTGGTGGCTCAGTGGTTAGCACTGCTGCCTCACGGGACCCAGGTTCGATTCCAGCCTTGGGTGACTGTCTGTGTGGGTTTTCTCTGGGTGCTCTGCTTTCCTCCCAGAATCCAAAGATATGCAGGTCAGGTGAATTGGCCATGCTAAATTGCCCATGGTGTTAGTCAGGGGTGAATATAGGGTTGGGGAACGGGTCTGGGTGGATTACTCTTTGGAGGGTCAGTGTGGACTTGCTGGGCTGAAGGGCTTGTTTCCATACTGTAGGAAATCTAATCTAACTCGTAATATGAGAAACTGAGGTTGCTCTGATGAACTAGAGAAATATGGTCATTTTTAATACATGAATTATGGACTTTGCATGAAAAATTTGTAATTAGAAATTATTGGATGTCAGATGTTGATTCAGAGATATACTCGAGTGCTTGGTTCTTTGGGTACAAAGGTACCTAGGGCTGTATTGCATTTGTTACATTATTAAAAGGAACAGCAAAAAAATCTGATGATAAATTATTATAAGAGCTTTATGTACTGATGTGTCACATAATTAAATGTCAATCTTTGTGAAAAATGAATGTATTTTGTTGCCTTGAATACCTGCTTAGATGTTATGTGGACCTACTAAATAGATTTGCATTCTCTAGGTTATCATAGTTACATAAAAGTATTCAGGATATTGTAGAAGTGAAAATGAAAGAGAAAACATTATCCCCATGAAGGCATCAAAGTATAAACTAAAAGCAGGTCTTGATTTTAAAAAACGAATCAGCACTGCCATGGGGAAAAAATAAAACTGAAACAAATATATTACCTTTCCTTTAATATTTATTACCTAGGGCTTAATTTCACATTAAGTTCACTGCTTACTTCACCTCTTAGTTTCCCTTTTTTCCTGCTCCTCCATATATTTTTCACTTATATGTTACTTCATCTTAATTCATTGAGACCACAAGTACTGTGTTTGTAGCACTGAACCGATGATACCTTATACTGAAAGGTTGGTAAGTACTCTCCAGCCAATTCATCACCTTTTAATCAAACAGTGCAAGAAATATTGTGATTCTGTTTTGTACTGCATCTCTTGTTGCATGCAATTACATCAAATTACCTGCCAATAAAGTAAAAGAGTTTAGCTTGTCCTCGCAACATTTGTAATATTTATATTATTTATCAAATATCAGTTTCTTTTAATCCAGCAGAATCTGAAAACATTCTGAAGTATGGAATTATGGGTTGTAAAGTTCTCTAAGTCTTTTTTTTTTAACAAAAAGCATTTTCAACTAGGAAGGGTTTGGAGTGATATGGGCCAGGTGCTGGCTGGTGGAACTAGATTGGGTTGGGATATCTGGTCAGCATGGATGGGTTGAACCGAAGGGTCTCTTTCCATGCTGTACATCTCTATGGCTCTCAATAAACTCTTAAACTTACTTTTGCAATCGTGTTTGGGATACCTATAATTTAACCCTCGGTTTTTGATTTCTGGGATCTAGTTTCAAATTCAGCCTAAACTAATGGAAAGCACACCTCCACTGATTGCTGTAAAGGTTATGAAAAGAATTTGACAGTCTTAATTCCATTCTGAGTGAGCTGACCTCTTCAGTACCAAACTGATGATACAGATTCACCACTCATTATCATCGATAAGTGCAGTATGGTTGGTGAGGAAGATCAAGTAAACACAGCATGAAAGGACAGTTCTTCTAAGATTGAACTTAAAGCACCCTAGTGGGCAAGGTACTTTATGCTTTGAATAAATAATGCTGTGAGCATGTACTATATTGCTATGGTTCAATCCATGGAATGGTGTTGCTTCCGTAGATTTAAACCTGCATCAATGACCCTACACTGATTCAGTCAATTGTGGGTTTTTTGTTGGAATTGGATGGCTGTCCATGCTCTTGAGGCTGTCCTATCTAGCCAGTGTGCTCAGGCTCTGATTCTGCTGCATCTCTATTTTATCCTAATAGAACAGTAAGCTTTCCTCATTTTCAGATAATCCTGTAAACTCTTGATGCACATTCTTGAGTACATGATGCCATCTAAACCTATCCTGTATAATGTTTCCATTCCCCACCTCTTCAAGTCCAAATAGTGTGATATAAACTCTGGGATTTCAACTTTTTTTTATTGTTCATTGCTGCAAGCTTGGATATCTGGGGTTGAGTTAGTAATTGGTGGGTTTTTCAGTGTGTCTGACATTAATTATTACATTTTAAGTGTTTCTGTAACTGTGGTAATTTTGTTTTAAAACAGTTTTGAAACCAAGTTGTAAGGGGATGGGTTTTGTGCACTGATGAACTTTTGTTTATTCTAATTTGTTTGTGACTTAGCGTGGTGAATAATGGAGCCTAAAGGATTTGTTGGAGAGTTCTGGGATTTTGATTGAGCTCGGGGGTAGCACCGTTGGATGAATTACAGGCTCGTTTAGTTTCACTTTTAACCATAGCTAGTGTTTTATCTCTGTGAAGACCTTTGATTAGGATAGCTGTATTGAGCAGTGCTTCTGAGAAGGGAAAGATATTGAGAGTTAAGACCTTAGAGTGAAATGTTAGTGTTAGTTCCAGACCGAAGGAAAATGCAAAAGTGGTTAGTCCAGCTAAGTGCAGTGAAGCTCAAGTGTATGATAACCTTAGGAAGGCACTGTCAAAGAAATTGCTGGAAAAGCTCAGTAGGTCTGGAAGCATCTTTGGAGAGAAATCAGGGTTAAAGTTTCAGGACTCGACCCGAAACGTTAACTCTTATTTGTCTCCACAGATGCTGCTAGACTTGCTGAGATTTTCCAGCAAGTTCTGATTGTGTTTTTGTGATTTATAGCATTGCAGATAGAACATAGAACAATATAGTGCAGAACAGGCCCTTCAGCCCTCGATGTTGGGCCGACCTGTAAACTATTCTCAGCTCATCCCCCTACACTATCCCATCATCATCCATGTGCTTATCTAAGGATTGTTTAAATCTCCCTAAAGTGACTAAGTTGACTACATTAGCAGGTGGGGCATTCCACACCCTTACTACTCTCTGCATAAAGAACCTGCCTATGACATCTGTCTTAAACCTATCACCCCTCAATTTGTAGTTATGACTCCTCGTACAAGCTGACGTCATCACCCTAGGAAAAAGACTTTCCCTGTCTTTTGGTTTTTAGGAACTATCACAGTTCCAGTTCCAGTACAAAAAAAATAGGCCTCAAGATACTTAAATCTACCAAGGAGTTAGAACACTTGGACAGTTTTGTGAGTATTATATGAGTGATATTTTAGGTACTGTTCCAGGAGTAGTGGTTTGAGAACTGTACAGGGGTATTTTAGCTAATATACAAAAGCTGTTTTGTTTCTTTGGGGATTAATGAAATTAGACTGCTGTGTTTTCAAAATCTTTGAATTTATATAATAAGCAGATTGTTTTTATTATTTGATTGTATCTTTGTTCCTTTTGTAATAAACTTCTATTTTGTTGGCAAAGAAAAACTTAAAGCATTGTATCCTTCTGGTTCAACCAGAGACCACCGTGAGAAAAACCAAAACAAATAGAGTTATGATTTATGAAGCCAAGTTCCTGTCGGGAATCTAACTTAATCTGCTGGGATCAATGACAATAGAATGGAATGACAGATATCAGAGTTGCCTCATTATGTTCATCCTCATCAGTAAAGTATTCATCTTCCATTGTATTACACTCTATATCTAGCTGTGTAATGCCTGACATTGGTGCATCATGCCAGCAATGAAACCCTTGTTTTAAATGAGGTACGAATAAATCAAATGGGATTTTAAGTCTCCATGTCATATTTGCATTTATATGGATAGGTTTTTGTCCAAAATAGACATTGTTAGGTAAGAGAATACTAAAAAGAGCATCCTTGGAAATTATGCAAGTCATGTACAGAGAACCTGGAGAAGAGAAGATCTAAATTTTCCCCTTGAAGGCGACAATAACAAGTGTCACCCTCCTACTCCCAGAAAGTGAGTTTACAAAAAGTTTTTGCATCTTTTTTTCTTTGATCTTCTTCCACCTGGGTTGGCCTAATGAGAAGGCCTCAATGGCTTCCCTCACTTGGGTTCATAGTTAGAAGAGCAGGCAGTACCCATAGGTGAAATCTGGACATTATTTGACTCTTAAAGAGGGGTCTCACCAGTTTCTACTAAGTGATGTCATTTGTTTAAAACACCAGGATAAAGGTAAAGATTGCAGGAACAGAATAGGACCTTGACAGTAAATGTCTGTGATTTTAGTTTCACGCCCACAAAGTTTCAGATTTCCATTTCTTTCCATCCATCCCTCTGGAGTGAGAAACCGCGACTTGGACCTCTAATTAACCTTGAAAAAAGTAGTTATCAAAAGTGTTTCAGATGAATCATCTGAAAAATCACCTTTCCTGCCTAGGCAGCATTAGATGTTCAGTTTGCCAAATTATTTTACATCAATCAGCTCAGATTGCATGAACATTTACAGCACCAATCCCATCCAAGGATGGATTGAAATGAGCTGTTTTCTAGCCAAATTATCAAAGAAATCAGGCCATGTCATGAACTAATATCTTTTTCGTAAAGCATTATCACATGTAACATAATCTATTAAGTACGTAGTTCTTTATTAAATGTGATTAACTAATGGAATGAGTAATGAATAATAAAGGTTACAAAAACAGTTCAACTATATCACAGTAATTTGTCATTTACCAGTTTTTCAGATTATAAATTGAATTTTAAACTTATTGTCTGAGATTAATCATAAATTAAAGTTATCCATCTGGCTAGCAAGTGTATAGTATCAGATATGAAGCGTTTCATGTGTTAAAGTCCAATTAGTCCATCTTTTAACTGATTTTTGAATGATCTCAGGATCGCAAGAGCTCATTTCCTTGTGAGTTATTATAGGCCCAAGTCTTCCAGTCTCCAGAACTTTGGAGACTGAATGTTCTTGATTTTGCTTTTAATTCCCTGCGTACCCTAAAACTTGATGACTACCCCATCAGACCCATCCACCTCCCTGACTACCCGACAACTGTCCTGACCTGACAATTACACACTGGCCACTTGCTTACTAATCCAGCTACCATCCTAATGTATTAACTGCCTGGCTTGACTAGACTACTTTCCCAACATGTCCCAACCTGACTATCTCCCCAACCAATTACACACTGGCCACTTGCTTACTATTGACCTAATCCAGCTACCATCCTAATGTATTAACTGCCTGGCTTGACTAGACTACTTTCCCAACATGTCCCAACCTGACTATCTCCCCAACTTCCCAACCTAACCACTCATATTTGCCTATTTTGTCCACCCACCCATTTACGGTCCTCATCCATTTTCCAATGTGAGTGTAATGATCGTAAATGTGACTGCCAAAGTTATTTTGTGATCTGGCAAAGGATAAAGAACATTTTTTATTGTTTTAATGTAGACAAAGTTTGAAAATCATAGATATGCACAAAAAAGAATCAAACCACAATGTTCTAGGGTATTGAATAAAAAAATAGAGTTTACAATCAAAAGGTTAGAAAAGTAAAATGATCTGGAACGTATGTGTGTTATTCCCCTCAAAGATGTTTGTCACAAACTGCCTCAAGGATTGCTCATATCCTGACAATTCAATCTCTTCTCCCAACACTTCATTCCCCAGTAATGCTGAGACTACTCATACGCAGCTAAATACAGTTACAATTTCAGACTTTTAGCAAACAACCAGGTGCACTGAGCTCATGTTACCCTTAAATTCTTCTCACCACCCTTCTTTGTCGCCTTTACAATCTGAGCTGTTATGCTTCTGAGACTGTTCTACCAGTTTGTCCCGGCAATACTCCAATAACTAAACATGGACACTGTCCCAGCTACCACCAACAGCTGGTCACCTGTCAGCTCTTCAATCTCTTTTCCCAAGACTGTATCTATTAGGTTTAACAAGCATTTGTTCCAGAAACTAAGCACTGGCACAATTACAGCTTTCCAGTTGTCCTGAGCAAAATCCTACAGCCGATGGGCCATCCTTTGCCCTACTTGTATGGAACCAATTAGCATCAATATGAAGTTAATTGCTCTGATTCCTCTCGTCCACTGACAAAATGAACCTTGAAATGTTGTTCTGATGTGCTTGAACTGTTTGAGTGATCTCTTAAAACATTCCAACAGAGTCCCACTCCTGTTCCTAAGCAAAATTAAATGTAGCATCCATTGGAAACTTCTGCACCTTCAGTGGGACAGTATCTACAGGGGTCAAATTTCACAGGACAGGAATATGACAAAATGGATTTTATCATAATACAACTGGTAGTTTATTAAATATCTGTATACATACCGTATTTATTTATATTGGTATAGTAACACACATATCCAGGAGCAATTTAATAATCGCTGGAAACAAATCAACTCAAGAAAAATATCTCTCACATCTCGAGGCTGTGAAAGGCCAACAATGGAGTACAGCTTTTGAGACATGCTTATCACACTTTAGATATGACTTTCATATTTTTTGGCAATTTACATCAAGGGTAATCATTCTTTGAAACAAACATTGCAAAAAAGAAACACAGGCTTTTCTCAACTAAAAGTATTTTGATCTTCCCAACAGAGAGCAATGGCTAAATTTGGGCAAATTCCAATACCAATATTAATCAACCTCCAAATGCATCTGAATATTTTAATTAGTTAATAATTTCACAGAAGACATGAGTGAAATGGTCTTAAAGGGCCAGGCCAGCTCACCAGGCAAACAAATCACCATTTCAAATCCTAGACAACAACAAAAGATAAACTACATCAATGTGCGTGGAAATATCTATGCAAAGATTTATCCAGTAAAAGTGCCATTCTTGAAAACTATGGTGTTAGGGAAGGTGCCTCTCTTCCAAATGATCAGGGTGGAAGATTAAATCATATTTCAAGCGATGAAATAACAAAAGATTTTAAATTGCAATTTTTCTTCCCCCAAACCCATCACATATTTTTCCTTCAGTTTTTCTTTCCACTCCCCCTGACCCCTTGAGCGTGCCATTTCTTCAATTTCACAGGTCATAAGAAAGGTCACAATCCTGAAATTTTAACAGAAGCCACATTTCCCTAAGTGCTTCAGGATCTCACAAATAGGACTGTTAGGGATGTAGAAAACAGCTCTTTGAAGGAAACCTTGACTTTGTAGTCAATAAAACCATTGAGGAGCAGGTGTGCATGCTGGAATGGAGAGATATAGAGGAAGCTGATGTGCTGAAAATTTTGTCAAACATTAAAATGACAAGTCGCCAAGCCCGGACCAAATTTGTCCTCGGCTGCTTTGGGAAACAAGAAATGCCACTTGCGAAGATCTTTGCATCCTCGCTCTCTACTGGAGTCATACCTGAGGACTGGAGAGAGGCAAATGTAATTCCTCTCTTCAAGAAAGGAAATAGGGAAATCCCCGGCAATTACAGACCAGTAAGTCTCACGTCTATCGTCTGCAAGGTGTTAGAAAGGATTCTGCGGGATAGGGTTTATGACCATCTGGAAGAGCATGGCTTGATTAAATGCAGTCAACACGCTTCTGTGAGGGGCAGGTCATGCCTCACAAACCTTATCGAGTTCTTTGAGGATGTGACTAGAAAAGGTGATGAGGGTTGAGCTGTGGATGTGGTGTACATGAACTTCAGCAAGGGATTTGATAAGGTTCCCCATGATAGGCTCATGCAGAAGGTCAGGAGGAATGGGATACAGGGGAACTTAACTGTCTGGATGCAGCATTGGCTGGCCAACAGAAGACAGTGAGTGGTAGTAGAAGGAAAATATTCTGCCTGGAAGTCTGTGGTGAGTGGTGTTCCACAGGGGTCTGTCCTTGGGCCTCTACTGTTTGTAATTTTTATGAATGACTTGGATGAGGAGATTGAAGGATGAGTCAGCAAGTTTGCAGACAACACAAAGGTTGGAGGTGTCGTTGACAGTATAGAGGGCTGTTGTAGGCTGCAGTGGGACATTGACGGGATGCAGAGATGGGCTGAGAGGTGGCAGATGGAGTTCAACCTGGATAAATG
>NC_057732.1:24202886-24211251 GCF_004010195.1 Chiloscyllium plagiosum
TTGGAATACTGCGTCCAGTTCTGGTCGCCCTATTATAGGAAAGATGTGGATGCTTTGGAGAGGGTTCAGAGGAGGTTTACCAGGACGTTGCCTGGACTGGAGGGCTTATCTTATGAAGAGAGATTGACTGAGCTTGGACTTTTTTCATTGGAGAAAACGAGGAGGAGAGGGGACCTAATTGAGGTATACAAGATAATGAGAGGCACAGATAGAGTCGATAGCCAGAGACTATTTCCCAGGGCAGAAATGACTAACACGAGGGGTTATAGTTTTAAACTGGTTGGAGGAAAGTATAGAGGGGATGTCAGAGGTGGGTTCTTTACGCAGAGAGTTGTGAGAGCATGGAATGTGTTGCCAGCAGCAGTTGTGGAAGCAGGGTCATTGGGGACATTTAAGAGACTGCTGGACATGCATATGGTCACAGAAATTTGAGGATGCATACTTGAGGATCAGTGGTCGGCACAACATCATGGGCTGAAGGGCCTGTTCTGTCCTGTACTGTTCTATGTTCTATGTTCATCTGTGGTTTTCCCTTAATTGGCCATGTGATAGCCAGAGGATGGGTTTGCCATCCAATTAAAGATGATGCGTGTATAGGTCATCAAAGTAAGAGGATCTCTAGGTGAGAAATAGCAGGCACAACAGCAGCTATTGCAATTAAGTGAGGAATAAGGCAGCATGTTCCCTCCATGTTTTTCAACTTTGACATCAAAATAGAAGCAGCAGCTACAGCAAATGAGGCAGGGAGGTCTTGTGTCAGTATGGCCAATCCCAATGAAAAGTTGGAGGGACACTTGGCCAGCAAGTGAGCGAAGGGAATTTGGGATTGGGGTTGGGACTGGGGCTTGGGGGGAGGGGTGGTATGGTGGGTATAATATGGAATGGAGTGGATGCAGCTGGGGATTAAGGCCACCAGAGAGAAAATCAAGAGCAGAAGAAAATGCTCATGTGCATATGCGTACTGTGTATTCAAACAGTACAAATCTGGGGCAAATGACATTGGTCCTTCAAATATCCCAGATCAGAGGACATCACCCCAAGGCTGGCTGGCTACCCAGGTCTGTTTGGGTGTATTGGTCACTCAACTTTGCCTTCTGGCAGCTTCCCCATTCCCTGCCAACTGTGGGCACCTTCTGGATGACTGGAGGACCTCTGATGATAGGCTTTAACAAACCCTTGAAAAAGCTGGCATCCAGTTGTGCGCACATACCTCAGCCATCCTAACAATCATTGGCACTTTTTCTGGAAGTGAGGCAATGAGTTGAAGGGAATTAGGGAACCAATATATTAACTGGCTTTTAATTCTATTCCCACGTCCCTCTGTGTCCATCCCACTGAAGTCTAAAAATCCGCCTTTCTGTTTCTCTCCTACAGATACTGCCTAACCCGCTGAGCATGCCCAGCATTTATTTCAGTTTCCGGATGCACAACATTTTGCTTTGGATCCACAAAATAGGGACAGTATGTTTTTATTTGGTTTTTGTGTTCTGATTGAAGGTTCTACCATCTGTATGTCTGTGGATTGCACCTTTAAAAAAAATGAAAAAGGAAGATTTAAATGTATAACTTTGTCTAACTGTGGTTTTATCCAGGAGTACTATTGCAAAACAAAATATTGTCATAAGAATATTATTGTCAGATAGGACACATTCTTAAATTAATTGTGTTTTTCATCCCTGTACGGTCAGCTCACTGCAAAAAAAATTAACAATGTAAAATTTTCATAATGTGAAAAATATCCTCCTGGAGAAAAAATAATTTCTCTTGGGTCAACTCTTCCTTTTATTGAGTTTCTACTATTAACAAAGGAGAAAGGTCTACAGGAATTAATTGGTGAGAGAATAAAGCTTCCCTTTCAATGAATATTCCCTTGAACAATGGATCATTAGTATGCACTTGTGACAGTTTGCTGCATTTGTTGGCTAAATTCAAGACTTATTTTAAAAACAATGTTCTGTGCTATAACAAAATACATAGATTAAAGGAAGTTTGACTGGGAAAATCCACTTTGTTACAAAGGTGACTAAGTGATTAACCTGCAACCTAAAAATATTCTTAATGAATCACATCAATTCATTGAATAGTACAAACCTTCTGGAACAAGATGACACTGATGACCTTCAGAATTTGACACCTGCAGGGGTTTACTTTATTTTTAAGTCTGATCTGCAAATTAGTTGACATTGTAAATAATTAACAGCCTTTCCTTAATGTCACAATACATTTGATTTCCTAAAAAACACATTTTGTGTAAATTCAATCTGGGTCTGATGACAATTCCTTTATTCAATCCATGTTTCTAATGCATTCTTCTTCCTCTGCACACACCATTGATTTCCTGCATCCTGGAGAAATGTGATGCCATCAAATAGAATAATTTCACAACTGCTTAATCTTTACATAGATAAACAACAAGTTTATATTTCACAGCATCTTCAACATTATGAAATGCCCTGCTTTACAGGAACATTAGAAAATAAGGGTTATATAAGATGGCATTCGACAAAAAAACAAATGCTTGTTAAGAGGTAGGTATTGAGAAGTGACGAAAGGAGGAAAGCAAAGCAGGGAGATGCAGAAGTCTATTCCCGAAGTCATGGGATAGGTGACTGAGGGTATATCAAACAATGTTGGAACAATTAGACTTGTGAATGCACAAGAAGCCAACATTAAAACAGCACAGATATTTCAGAGGGTTTATTAGACTGGAGGACATTACACGGTGGGATTTTAAAAACTCTGGTAAGCAGATCAGAGGTTATGGTTCTAACCATCATTTTGTCTCATATTAGAAGTATTTTCAGAATATAAAGGTATAAAGGATGTGTAAACTGTAAAAAAAAAAAGACTATAACAAATTATTATACAACAAGAATTCAAGAAAATTCAGATTTAAGAAAAGGCTATTTGGTTTATCAGAGAATATTTCTCGTGTTCAAATAGTTACAGGGTGGGAGTTTAATGCTTGTTTGAGGAATACCTGATGAAGGAGCGTCGCTCCGAAAGCCAGTGTGCTTCCAATTAAACCTGTTGGACTATAACCTGGTGTTGTGTGATTTTTAACTTTGTGTTTGAGGAACAAATGAGATGGGCAATTTGGCCCCTCGAGCCTGCTTGATCATTCAATAAGGTCATGGCTCATCTTTTTTTGAGTGTTCTAAATTCCTTATTCCTTTCAATTTCTGGTAACATATGTATTTCAAATCCAAAAGTTACCAAGTTGGCTGGAGCATGTCAATGAGACAATCACCAGAGTGGAATAGTTCACTTCATGCATTTCAAGTCTTTATTTTTAATGCTGGCCCAATTATGGAGGCAATTAGGGCAGCACAGTGGTTAGCCCTGCTGCCTCACAGCGCTAGAGACCTGGGTTCAATTCCCACCTCAGGCAACTGTCTGTGTGGAGTTTCCACATTCTCTCCGTGTCTGCCTGGGTTTCCTCCGGGTGCTCTGGTTTCCTCCCACAGTCCAAAAATGTGCAGGTCAGGTGAACTGGCCAAGCTAAATTGTCCGTAGTGTTAGATGAAGAGGTAAATGTATGGGAATGGGTGTGGGTGGGTTGCTCTTCGGAGGGTTGGTGTGGACTTGTTGGGCAAAGAGCCTGTTTCCACACTTTAAGTAATCTAATCATCTAATCTAAATTTTCTTGTGATACAACATGTCGTGCATTATGTGGATTGAGATTAGAAGTTTGAAAGACAAAGTCCCAGCTAAAACCAAGGGAATAACCTCCTGCCTGGATTGCCTGCAATGTTGTTGTAATGTTGTAGATAGTGAAGGAAGTGCAGAAATTCCTGAAAAAAATAACTGGTTTACCAAGGTGTTCACATCTTTTCCATCAACATTGTGTCAGGGATAATAGAAATGTACCCTCTGACTGTATTGAATAATATATTGCAACTTGTGCCTTAAACATTTGTGCATCTGTTTTCTCTTCTTTAGTGCATGATCTAAAATAAATTGCATTTAATCTTCTAAGGAAACTAAAAAAACAGAAAAGGCCAGCCAAGCCAGATTCATAACCAGAATTGAATAAGTGATACAAACTGTCATCATCTTAGATTGAGCTCATTGTATTGCTCAGAAGAGAAATTCCCAGAAAGTTCTCTTTGTGCCTTGGACACCTTTTATCCTTTAGCAGCAACATCGAAAACAAATTACCTACTGTTCATCTAAAGGTTTGATTTTAAATCTGGTTGTGTTCATACTGGGTGCTCTGGATCCTTACCCTGTGATGGTGACTATACTCCATAGTCACCATCATTTCCTGTGAAGCACTCTGAGCTATCCTGAGGTCAGGAAATGCACTACATAAACATAAACCAACTCTACTCTTACTGCATCAATTCAATGTAATCTGGTTTTGTAAAGAAGATAAACGTATTTGTTTTGATGACAAGAAGTCTGACACATGGAACAAGTGAAGTCAAAAGCGAACTTGTGCAGGCCTTTGTGCTTTCTACAACATTGGGCAGGAATTTCTTGTGGGGTTCATGCTTAGACATGATGTCCAATGGGGGCCCCAAGCAAGCCCTTGACAGGAGCCATGTCAGGGAGCTATTTTCCTGGAAGGTGCCTTCCAGATTTGGTCACATCAAAACTCAAAATTCAATTAAGGATGATGTTTGACTCCTGATGTTTTGGGCCCATTCAGAGGGCAAGGTGGTTACTCTGGAGGCAGATCAGTGATAAAGAGGACATTGAGGTGCCCACAGAGGACTAATTTTAATATAAAATTTCAGATGAACCAAACTGGTCAGAAGGTAAACCTGTGGATGGTTCATCATTCCCTACTTACCTGCTACTCCCTCTTTGGCAAATGGAGCCTTTACAGTTTGATTTACTGCAAGGGGGCTTCCTCTGTAAAGTTGGTGAGCTTTGTCTGTGGTTGGGTGCTGCTCCAACATCAATAAAATGGATCTCTGAATCACCCTTCATTAGATTTTGAAGCATGCAAATTGGCTGCCAGCCTCCATTCAGTAAGCAGCTGATCTGTTTCATCTGCTAATGCTGGGAAATTTACCTTGCTACGAGAAATACATTGGGCAGTTGTCCTGACATGAATCTTGCAGCTCCATGTCTCAAACCCAATATCCTAGTGTATTGTTATTTTTGGAGGTATTTACTATATCAGTGTAACTTTAAGAAACATGTTTACTCTATCTTCAATGGATCATTGCATATGACCTAAGAATATAGAGGTCTCAGCGTCCACCTTAATTAGAAAGATTTAGAGCATGACACACAGACAAAAACATATTACCTATTGTAACAAAATAACTTAATATTAGTCCAGTAACTAAACTGTCTGTAAATGTTCTATATATTAGTGATATGCGATTAACGTCTAGTGGATCTTTTAATAGCAAGTTACCCATGCCTAGTTCTTATGTAATAGGGCGATAATAGAAACATTGTCATATCAGATACAACTATATGTCTGGTGGCAAAAAGCACAACTACTGGGAACAGGAAATATCTGCCCATTATTTGATATATTTGTAACACCTGATCATACTAATCATTATTAAGCAGGACAGAGACTAAACATACTGCAGTGAATTACTCACCAAAGCCTGTCTGCAATATTCAAGGTTCAAGGCAGGAGTGTGATGGAAAACTCCCCACTTGCCTGGATGGATGCAACTCCAACAACACTCAAGAAGCTTGACACCATGCAAGATAAAGCAACCCTTTTGATTAGCACCATGTCACAAACAACCGCTCCCTCCACCACTGACACTCAGCAGTGGTGTGTGCTAACCACAAAAGGAACTACAGAAATTCACCAAAGATCCTTAGACAGCACCTTTCAAAACCATGGCCACTTCCATCAAGAAGGACAAGAGCTGAAGATTCATAGGAGCATCACCACCTGCAAGATCCCCTCAAAGCCATTCAACACCCTGACTTGGAAATATATCACCATTCCTTCGCTGTCACTGGGGTCAAAATCCTGGAATTCTCTCCCTAAAGGCATTGTGTATCTACCTATAACACAACTGCAGTGGTTCAAGAAGGCAGCTCACCACCACATTCTGAAGGACTACTAGGGATGGGCAATAAATGCTGGCCAGTCAACGATGCCCATGTCTCATGGGTTAGTAAAAAGAATTCTCCAATAATCTGTGAAGCGTGTTGAAGGAAGAGAGAAAATACTTCCCTTGTATTTCATTATTTTAAAATGAAAAGAATGGTATTTTAAAAATAATAATATAAGGTGGTCAAAGAAAATGAATTAAATTTTTTAAAGTTCTATTTTGCCAGGTAAAGGATCAATGCTCACCTTGTATACATAATCAACATTCAGCAGGCATCTGCTGTTCTCTTTATGACCTTTTTACAACTGATCAATAAAGCTGTCAACCAGTCAGCTTTACAGCTGACTGTCTTTGATACTGCAAGGAGTCATCTGCTTTTGTTGGTACAGCATTAGTATGGTGTTGGGGCTTCAATAACTTTATTGATCTCTTTTACATTGCGAACATGGCTTTCTTAGATTATGTCCAGGATTCATAAATAGTAGCTACAAACTTATACGGAGTGGGACCTCAGTGGTGACATGCACCTGAATGATATGCCGTGAAAATGTCAAAAAGAATATAGGATTGTTAGGGGGAGGTGATGATCTAGTAGTAATATCACTAGACTATAAATCCAGAAACTCAGCTAATGTCCTGGGGACTCAGGTTCAAATCCTGCTATGTCAGATGGTGGAATTTAAAATCAATTAAAAAAAAAATTTAGAATGAAGATTCTAATGATGACCATAATGCCATTACCAATTTTATGGAAAACCCATCGAGCTCACTAAGCCCCTTCAGGGAAGGAAATCTGCAATCCTCACCTTGTCGAAGTCCAGATCCACAGCAATGTGATTGATTCTCAATTGCGCTCTGAAATGGCCTGGCAGACCCTATTGACCATGCACAGTCCTCCTGACTAATATCTGGCAGCTAGTGCCAAAATTAGGAGAGCTATCTCAGAGTAGGCAAGCAACAGCCTGACATAATCATTCTCATGGCATCATACCTTACAGACAATGTCCCAGACATTATCATCACCATCCTCGGATGTGTCCTGTTCCAGGACTGGCAGGATAGACCCAGCAGAGGTGATGGCACAGTCAGGATGGAGTTGTTGGAAGCCCTTAACATCGACTGTGGATCTCATGACGTCTTGTGGCTTCAAGTTAAACATGGAAACAAAGAAACCTCCTGCTGATTATCACGTATCATTCTCCCTCAACTGATGTATTAATACTCCTCTATGTTGTACAGCGTTTAGAGGAAGCACTGAGAATGGTAAGGGCACAAAATGCACTCTGGGTGGGGGATTTCAATGTCCACCACCAAGAGTGACTCAGCAGCAGAACTGATTGTTCTTTCGGACCCGACCAGCTCATAACTGCTAGACTGGGTGTGCGCCGATGGTGATGGAACCAACAAGAGGGAAAAAATATACTTCATCTTATCCTTACTAATCTGCCAGCTGCAGATGCATCTGTCCATGATAAGAGTGACCACAGCACACTCCTTGTGGAGACTTTCATATTGAGAATAGCCTCCGTCATGTTGTGTGGCACTGTCACCGCGCTAACTGGGACAGACTTCAAACAGATCGAGCAACTCAAGACTGGGCATCAATGAGGTGCTATGGGCCATCAGCAGCAGCAGAAATGTACTCCAGCATAATCTGCAATCTCGTGGCCTGGCATAACCCCCACTCAACTATTACCAGCAAGCCAGGAGATTAACCCTGTTGCAGTGGATAGTGCAGGAGGGCATGCCAGGAACAGTATCAGGCGTACCTGAAAATGAGGTCTCACCTGGTGAAGCTACCAAACAGGACTATTTATCTGCAAAACAGAATACATAGAAAGTTATAGACAGAGACGTGTGATGCCACAACCAATGGATTAGATCTAAGCTCTGCAGTCCTGTCACATCCAGTCGTGAATAGTGGTGGGCAATTAAACAACTCATTGGTGGAGGCGGCTCCACAAATATCTCCATCCTCCATGATGGAAGAGCCTAGCACATCAATACAAAAGATAAGGCTGAAGCTTTCACAGTAATCTTTATCCAGAAGTGTCAAGTGGATGTCCCCAACATTACAAATACCAGTGTTCAGCCAATTCGATTAATTCCACGTGATATCAAGAAGTAGAACATAGAACATTACAGCGCAGTACAGGCCCTTCGGCCCTTGATGTTGTGCTGCCCTGTCATACTAATCTGAAGCCCATCCCACCTATACTATTCCATGTACGACCATTTGCCTGTCCACTGACGACTTAAATGCACTTAAACTTGGCGAATCTACTACCGTTGCAGGCAAAGCATTCCGTACCCTTACTACTCTC
>NC_057732.1:24211284-24214411 GCF_004010195.1 Chiloscyllium plagiosum
GCCCTCAGCCTTTCCTCGTAAGACATTCCTTCCATACCAGGCAACATCCTAGTAAATCTCCTCTGCACCCTTTCCAAAGCTTCCACATCCTTCTTATAATGCGGTGACCAGAACTTTACACAATACTCCAAGTGTGACCGTACCAGAGCTTTGTACAGCTGCAGCATAACCTCCTGGTTCCAGAACTCAATCCCTCTATTAATAAAGACCAAAGCACTGTATGCCTTCTTAACAACCCTGTCAATCTGGGTTGCAACTTTCAGGGATCTGTGTACATGGACACCGAGATCTCTCTGCTCATCTGCACTCCAAAGAATCTTACCATTAGCCCAGTAAAATGGTTGGAGACACTGGATACTGTAAACGTTATGGACCCTGACAACATTCCAGCAACAGTACTGAAGATGTGTGCTCCAGAACTTGCCATTCCCCTCGCCAAGTTCTTCAAGTACTGTTATAACACTGGCATCTACACAACAAGGTGGAAAATTGCCTAGGTACATCCTGTAGACAAAAAGCAGGACATAGCCAACGTTGCCAATTGCCGCCCCAGTCGACTGTCTGTCATTAGTGAACTGATAAAAGGTATCATCAACAGTGCTATCAAGCGCAGCTGCTCCACAACAACCAGTTCAGTGATGACCATTTTGGGTTCTGCCAGGGCCAATGAGCTCCTGACGTCATTACAGCTTTGTTCAAACATGGACAAAAGAGTTGAATTCCAGGGGCGAGGCAAGAGTGACAGCCCTCAAAATCAGGTTTGCATTTGACTGAGTGTAGCATCAAGGAGCCCTGGCAAAACTGGAATCAATGGGCATCGGGGGAAATTTCTTTGGTGG
The DNA here is from genome assembly GCF_004010195.1 of Chiloscyllium plagiosum. NCBI lineage: Eukaryota > Metazoa > Chordata > Chondrichthyes > Orectolobiformes > Hemiscylliidae > Chiloscyllium > Chiloscyllium plagiosum. The sequence continues at coordinate 24,212,124 of NC_057732.1, forward strand.
TTGGAGTCATACCTGACACAAAGGAAGATGGTCATGGTTGTTGGAGGTCAGTTCTCTTTCTCCAGGACATCTCAGCAGAAGTTCATCAGGGTAGTGTCTTAAGCCCAACCGTCTTCAGTTGCTTCATCAAGGACCTTTCCTCCATTATAAGATCTGCAGTGGGCATGTTTTCCGATGTCCTTATCAACATCCTTGGGAGTATCATTGACCAGCAACTCAACTAGACTCACCAGATTAACAAAGTGACTAGAAGAGCAGGCAAAGAATACTGTGGTGAGAAACTCACCTCCTGAGTCTCTCAAGCCAAGCCATTAACTATAAGGTATAAGTCAGGAGTGTGATAGAATACTCCTAACTTGCTTGGATGAGTGCAGCTCCAACTATACTCCAGAGCTTGACAGCATCCAGGACAAAGCAGCCCGCTTGATTGGCACTACATCCATATCCATTCCTTCCACCATCGATTGCCAGTAGCATAATACACTACAAAAATTCACCAAAGATCCTCAAATAGCACCTTCCAAACCCACAATCACTTCCACCTAGAAGCAGATACATGGGAACACGACTACCTGCAAGTTCCCCTCCAAGTCACTCACCATTCTGACTTGAAAATATATCACTTCTTCTTCACTGTTGCTGGTCAAAATCCTGGAATTCCCTCCCTAACAACATTCTGGGTCAACCTACAGCAGGTGGACTGCAGCAGTTCAAGAAGGCAGCTCACCACCACCTTCTCAAGGGCAACTAGGCCAGCCAGAAACACCCACATCCTACAAATGAATAAAAAAATGCTGTGGTGACTGGTTGTGTTTTTATTAGCCATCTTAACATAACATACAGGATAGAGTTCAATTCAAGAGCGTAATTTTGATTTAGTACAATATATATAATAAATTTCCCGCTCCATTTAAAATTATACTTCCCCAACCTAAGAATTCCGTCATTCCTGTAAACTGAGAAACAAAAGACTTGCATTTATATAATGTCTTTCACACCTTTAGAATATCCCTCAGAGACAATCTTCTTTTCTTTGTGGGCGGCACGGTGGCATAGCAGTTAGCACTGCTGCTTCACAGTGTCAGAGACCCAGGTTCAATTCCCACCTCAGGCAACTGACTGTGTGGAGTTTGCACGTTCTCCCCGTGTCTGCGTGGGTTTCCTCCAGGTGCTCCGGTTTCCTCCCACAGTCCAAAATGTGCAGGTCAGGTGAATTGGCCATGCTAAATTGCCCGTAGTGTTAGGTAAGGGGTAAATATAGGGGTATGGGTGGGTTGCGCTTCGGCGGGTCGGTGTGGACTTGTTGGGCCGAAGGGCCTGTTTCCACACTAAGTAATCTAATCTAAACAGTCTCTCGAGCAACAATACAAATTTTGTTTTGCATACCACAGTGGGGTGAGAACTCTATTCATTTCAATAGGGTAGGCTCACCAGGGGATCTTAACAAATTGTACCATCCTAAACTTTAAAAAGCTGAACATTTTAAAATCTTTTCAGGCTTAATCTATCCAATTTCAATGAACTTGCCATTGGGAACTGCTACCCCTAGTCCTGCATCCTAGATAACGGACTAGGGGTAGCCATTTTCTGCACTCTCATCCACTAGTTTCTGGGAATGTCTATTTTGTACACCATCTAGAAGTCATAGAATCCCTACAGTACAGACAGAGGCCATCCAGCCCATCGGGTACACACCAACCCACCTAAGAGCATCCCACCTCGACCCTTCCCTGTAACTCTGCATTTCCCATGGTCAATCCATCTAATCTGCATAATTCTGGGCTGTGATGGAAACTGGAGCACTCGGAGGAAACCCACACAGACACAGGAAGAATGTGCGAATGGCACACAGACAGCCGCCCAAGGATGGAATTGAACCCAGGTTGCTGGCGCCGTGAGGCAGCAGTGCTAACCATCATGCTGCCCACAAATCTGGTCAGGCAATAATAACTCTTGATAGTCACTGGTGATGCTTAGCGCTCCATTAACATCACATGGACACAAATTATCTGGTCATTATCACATTGCTGCTATGTGGGACAGTGAGTTGAATACAAATATCCCAGTGCAATCTTTCTAAACTAGCTTCTGAATGCTTTACCTAAACAAATATGATTGAATTTATTTAGGCAAGAAGCATGCTTCGACTTATTCTGCTTGATATTTGGCATATTATGGAAATGGAGGTGTATAGACACCAAGTCAAGTCAGCACAATTGAGTTTATGTCTGAAATAGGGATAACCTATTTTACTTTGCACAAGTGTCAGTACTACACCAATTGCATAG
>NC_057732.1:24214911-24223578 GCF_004010195.1 Chiloscyllium plagiosum
AGTTCAGGCCCTTAAGCGACCATTAATTGACCATTTGAGGTCTTTATTTGGTGACAATGGAGGAAATCCCCAGTCGATCTTTCCATCCAGCATTAAATTGTTGAGATGGTGAAAAAGGGGTAAATCTCCCTTCAGGACTAACACACCCAATTATTTGCCTTTCTTATTCACTTCCTCACCAGCTCCAGGAAGGGAAAAATAGTATCCAAACACTGTAAAAATACTCACTTGCTGTCGTCAATGATCAGGTAACTAGCAGGCAAGGAAATCAGTGGTACCAGAGGGAAAAGAAATTGAAAGAAAAATGTTCTGCTCGCCCTATTGACAAATGAACTAATGGTCCCTGTCCTCTCCTCTCAAATTCCTCCAAACACTTAACTTGATTGTCCAGAAAATGATTGTCTTCATTTGGGGTGTGAAGAAATCACATAATTAAATATTATTAATTATTTTTAAAGCTCAAACTGTCAATTAACTTCACAATGCCTCAGTGCAGAGGGGTACAGAACTTAAAGCTGCTATTCTTGGCACTGAATTCAGCCTTGAAGTCATCATTATTCATTCCAAATAGGATTCATAATTGAAATAATTAGTAAATTCCAAATGTCCAGACCGAGTATTCTGCAGAACTTTGAGGCTTACAGTGATGATGATGATGATGATAATCCAATTTCAGCATTCTGTAAGAGTATTTCAGTTAAAGGATTTGCTATTTTAGAAGTTGCTAGGTGGAAACATTCAATTCTACCTGGCTAGTAGGGAGGGACTCAATGCATTTGTTTCAATGGTTCAATTAAAACAGTTAGCGGTCAATGAAAAATGGTTCCAGAGTCACAATGTTTGAAGAGAGAGACAGATGCAGTCTCCACATTACTTGCTCTGATTCTTTGTTGTCCTGTAGGAATGGCTGAAGAGTGGTTGGTTTGAAATCCTGGGGACTAGGAAAGTGGGTAAGTTGTTGCCTTTATGCTGGTAATGCCAGGAAAGACTTGGATAAAGTCTGCAAACATCTTTACTACATTTGAAGCTGAAAAACACACCAACAATATTTGCTTCTAATATCTGAGCAAGATGAGATATTAGGGAAAACCCTGGGACATATCTGACTTGCGGCACGGTGGCACAGTGGTTAGCACTGCTGCCTCACAGCACCAGAGACCCGGGTTCAATTCCCGCCTCAGGCGACTGACTGTGTGGAGTTTGCACATTCTCCCCATGTCTGTGTGGGTTTCCTCTGGGTGCTCCGGTTTCCTCCCACAGTCCAAATATGTGCAGGTCAGGTGAATTGGCCATGCTAAATTGTCCATAGTGTTAGGTAAGGGGTAAATGTAGGGATATGGGTGGTTTGCGCTTCGGTGGGTCGGTGTGGACTTGTTGCGGCGAAGGGCCTGTTTCCACACTGTAAAGTAATCTAAATAATACTGACACAAAATTCAAGCAAGTTGAGAGGGTTGTGCTTTGTTGGTAAATTTCACAGTAATGTTAAAAATAAATATCAATGAAGATTAAGGTTTTCAAATAGCAGCAAAAGATAATACCATTCATTGAAATTAACATTGCACAATGCCTATATATAATCTGTAATTAAAATTGGCACCATTATCTTTCTTATGGCTGATGATTTATGTTTAATGCATATTCAATAACACAGTCAGACAGTTATCACTATTATCAGAATACTACAAATCTTTAAAAACTAACATTCAAGTGGGTACGATTATTATGCTTATTAGCCTATTCCTTATGGTTTCATAAAACATGGCTCATCTCTCTTTCTTTGTAAAGCTTTATGTGATGGAAGTAGTACTGTAAGGTCTGACTATAAAATGTACCGTCTGAAGCATTCCTGTAATACAAGCCATCGGACTTGATGCAATAAAAATTACTTTGGTAGAAACATTTTTTTGCATTAAGCTTAACTTGCAAAAATATTCATGTAGGCATTTTTTTAAAATTAAAAATATTGAACTAAATTTTTAAATTACTTAATATTTCTTTGGCCATCCAGCATATCTTTCTCCTAAAAGATAAGTGTGCCAGTCAATTCCTTTCCAACAACCATACATTTCTTTAAAAAATTACATTAACAAGTTATGATCCATATTCAATGATCTGGAGAATTGCTTTAATATATGGCATAATATAATCAAATGAGAGAATAGAGTTTAAGAAATTCAGTGGCCAAAGAAGCTCATATTTCTTTTTAACATCACAGTCTTGGATAATAAGGGATCTAGTTTTATAATGGCTACATATTTCAGCATTCCTTCACTAAAATAAATAATATGCCCCTTAAAAGAACAGTATAGTTCTACATATTACAGGTTATCACAGTATTCAACTATGTTGAACACATGTTTGTTTACTTCTAAATTAATCCTGCTCTGACAGGTTTCACAACAGAAGTTTATTTTTAATAAAACAACATGAAGACTTACTTTATCAAGATTCTCATTCCTGATTTCCCTTCCAGATGGAAGGGTAAATATACATTTCCTACCCCACACAGATCATTGCTTAAATAGTAAGGTGCTGTTGAGATCAATGGAGTTATTGAGCATATTTAAATCACAATCATGCAGTTTTCCCAGACATTCAGAAGTATAACCTGCAGGACTAGATGTAAGACCAGTGAGAAAACCTTTCGCTCTGCTAATAAAATCATTGTTTTCTTCTTTTTTATTGGACAGCGTCTTGGGATCGAGAATTGCTGGTCTCCTCTCTAGTCTGGCAAGGAATCTGGACTTTCTCAATATCATAAAATCTTTTGAATGTGTCAGTTTGTGAAGGCTTTTGGAGTACTCTTGTCAAATTCAACTGCCTTCAAAAAGTTATCACCATCTCAGCGTACTCCACAATGACACACAATATCTGCTCCTCATCAATAGAGCCACTGCAAGCCCTAGCCTACTGAAGGCTGGGGTCAAACAACATTATATCATGGCAGCAAAATTCTTCTCCATTATCTTCACGGCAATTCTGCCACCTCACCGCCAGCAAACAACTCACAGATAATCTGCAGAGGGAATTGTTCAACCTATGTAGCCTTCAATCCAAAACCAAAATAACCCACCTCAGTCATTAAAGTCTCTGTATGCAAACTAGATGTGTGTGCGCTGATTACAAGATTGAGCTCCAGGTTATTGTCAAGTCCTTTCACCAAACACTTGGAAAACAACAGTTCTCTTCCAACCAGCCCCCATAACATATCTTCCCCATTGACTAAGATGAACCATGAGATCCCGTAAAGTGTAGCCTATTTTCTATATCTTGCAGCCTCCTCTCAATGAATGCTGATATAGATTACAAAATTCATCATTGTTTTCAGTACCCAGCTTAGTTTTCAGTTAGCTGAAGAAAACATTATTTGAGAACCAGGGCTTCAAACTCAAGATTAAAGTTAGGTTTTTTTAGGAACCAGTAATACTGTTTCTATAAACTTTGGAGACTTGGACAACCTCCAGCGTGTCAAGAGAATTACATCCATTATATGTAACATTATACATCAGCATCCCTCTACTTAAATAAAATGATGCACATATAACCATTCAAACTTGTTTAGGGTGGAGTAACTTCACTTTTGGTGATGGTTGAAGAGGTGTCTCTGTGAGGGACAGGTCCTGCCATAAGTACTTAATTTCAAGTGATTGCCAGATTTTGTAGTGGGCTATTGTTATCAGTGTTGGAACCTACTGCCAATGAATTGTAACCATTGATTGTCATATTGGTGCACTTGTAATGTTGGCGGACTTGTAATGTAGTAATTTTCCTCTGTCATCAGCTCAGGTTTTCCAGGTGCAAAATCAATGTTTAGGGCCTTTATGTCACAGTTGCTCACATCCATCCAAGTTATCTTCTGACTCTGACTACCTCGGTGCATACAATCTCCTTAGTTATATGGATGTTCGTCATTCATCTTGCATATGTGACTAAGCCAGTAAAGTCACTTTTGATTGAGAAGTGTCAACATACTTTGGGGATTTGTCTTTCAGAGAACTGCTGCATTGTGACAAAATCAGATTATACCTGCAGGATTTGACTGTCATAAAATAACTAATGCTTTGTTAACATAACCCTGCACATTCCAAAGAGGCTGGCTGTGTCCCTAAGCAAGAAAAGAGTTGAGGCCGTGAACTATCTACATTGAGCAGAGCTAGAGCAATGACCTAATTTATAACTAGAAGGTAAAAGCAAAGATGCATGCATGTAGCTGAGAATGGCTGAAAAACAGAAAGATAAAGACATTCCCTTTTTAAAATTGACAACATTTTGTGAGAACTGAAAGCTTACAGTTGCACTGGCAGCCTGATGAAAGAGAATTAATCTTTCCAGGCCTAGGAACCAGATTGTGTTAGTTGTTTATTATTTAATATAATACTGTAGAACTGTACAGGAACAATATTATTAGTTAATGTATTTTCATGCTGACCATTTCTAATAACTTAAACCTGAATCATGCTGATGTTATTGTAGGATAAGTAATACTCTATAGCAACAGTAACCACAGTATAATTAGTTTTATGGCATTTCATTTATATATAATATGTATTAATCAAACATGACTAGAGGCCCCTAAAGGACATTGCAAAAAAAAGTAATCTTCTCTACTTCACAGAATTGCTGCATATTCAATCCAGTTCCGATCCAATTTGGTATGAAAGATGCTAGTTACTTTAGACAAATTAATCTATACTTTAATTGAATCCTATCCTATAAGCGTCTGCTCATTCCAAATCTTTAAGCTCACTTGGAGAAAAAAGATAGCACAAAGGGACTGCATACAGCTTGAGCAAACAAATATTCAATATATTTATTTGGGACACTAAGAATGCTCCAGTAGATAAAATCCTTGTTCTGGGAATAGATAATTAAGAAAAAAAATGGACAGTCCATTAACCAAAATCAATTCAAGCACAAGAGGAGATTATATTTATTTAATTGATCTTAAATCACTTGGTTTGGCATGGAAGTTAAAGACTAACTGGGTGGGTGATGAGCTATTGTTTGAAATTAGTGATTTGTTCTTGTTAATAAATTTTGCAGATAACAATTGAGAAGTGACAATTGAATGTTTGCTCTCCAAAATTTATTTTATTAGTTTATTTGTAGTTAATTTGATAGTTTGAAATATTTTTCTTCATTCAAAAGTTTTAAAATTAGATATGGAGGAATATCTAATGTTTTGTCTGAATATATTAAGGTATATCCATGCATTTCTTCACTAACATTAAAAATGCATCTAAATTTTGACCAGAACTATGCAGATGGATGTAGTTCTGCTTGACCACTGGGTGGTTCAGATAGCAGTAAATTCATTGCTGTTCACAACACACAAAGGCTCTCATCATAACTTCGGCATTATCTTTACTCTGCCAACTGCTCATATGTTTCACGTGAGCACGTTAAATCTTAACTAATCCCAAAAAAGGAGTACTGCTAATGATACATACCTAGAATGCGATCATTTACATGATTATTTATCACCGTGTAAAATACATCATTTCAAATATGACGATTGTTCATGGATTTTTTTTGCTTAGACATGAGCTGTTTCTTGTGATCATGAATAGTACAATTCTGTTAATGTTAATTTTTGATTAAAAGTCAACAAAGACTGGCAACAAATTGTGAGGGGAGAATTCATGCTGAGTCTCACAAACCTGAATATTGTAACATGAAAGATTTGTATGTATTTTCATTTGCTTATGAGATATGGGTATCATTGTTAATCCAGCATTTATTGCTTATCCTTAATTGTCCCTCAGAAGGTGGAGATGAGATGTCTTCTTGAACTGCAGGAAGGGTCTTCCAGGAGTTTGGCCCAGTGAAAGTGCAGCATTACAGTTGCAAGTGAGGATGATGTTTGGCTTGGAGGGGCATCACTACCATGTATTTGCTACCCTTGTCCTTCGAGCGGGACATGGTTGAGGGCTTGGGAGATGCTGTTGAAAGAGGTGTGGTGAGTTTTGCAAAAAGAATACACAGCTGAAACTATCCATCAATAGTGAAGGGAGTGAAGATTAGAAGTGGTGGATGGGGAGCCAATCAAGCACACAATGTTTTTATGGAGGTTCTAGAATCTTGTTCGAATTGCACACATGCAGGCAAGTAGAATACTTCACCTGATTCCTGACTTGTGCCTTGTAGCTGGTGAACTGGTATAAGGGAGTCAGGAGGCAATTAATACATTGCAGAATTCTTAGTCTCTGGTCTGTCTTTTATCCATAGTATTTAAGTGGCTGGTCAAATTCAGTTTCAATCAGTTGCAACTCCCAGGATGGTAAAAGTATATCATTTAGTGATGAGCATACCATTGAATATCAAGAGACAGTTGGTTAGATTATTTCTTGTCTGAGAAGGCATTGTCAAAACTTGTGTGGCACCAATGTTCCTTGTTTTCCATCCGCCAAAGCCGGGAACTTATCCATGTCTTTCTACATAATGTCTGCAGATACTGAAATATCTGTGTCCTTATGATGGAAGGAAAGTCATTTGTGTACCAACTGAAGATGTCAGGGCCTAGGAAAGGACCAAAGAATCTCCTGCCATAATGTCCCGACACTGAGATGATTGATGTCAAACAACTACAGCTATCTTTAGCTGTGTGAGGAATGACTATAACCAGCGGAACCTTTTCTTCCCATTTCCCGTTGGCAACAGTTTTGTTCGGACTCCTTGATGCCATATTTGGTCAAGTGCTGCCTTGACTGGCATCTCTCCTCTTGAGTTCTGCTTTGTTGTCCATATTTAAACCAGGGCTGTTATGAGGTCAGAGGCTGAAAGCCCTCCCTATTAGTCAAGCTGAATGTCAGGAAGCAAAATATTCCAAAGGGAGCACTGCTTGATCGTAGTGTTGATGACTCCATCTGTTATTTTGCTGATAATTGAGAGTAGGCTGATGGGGCTGCAGTTGTGTATGGATTTCTCCTACTTTTTGTATATTGCACTTACCTGGCAATTTTCCACAATACCAGATGGATACCAGTGTTGCAACTGTACTGGAACAGCTTGTCTAGGGGTGAGGCTTATTCTGGAGCATATGTCGTCAGCATTATTGCTGAAATGTTGTCACGGTCCATGGCCTTTGTGGTATCAAGTACCTTCAGTCTTTTTCTGATATCACATGCAGTGAATCAAACTGTGGATGTGCCGGTGTTGGACTGGGATGGACAAAGTTACAAATCACACAACACCAGGTTAGAGTCCAATAGACATATGTTGTTTCAATTGCATGACACTAATTTTTTTGCGATAAATTCTGTGTCTTATGATCTTGCCCAACTAGTTACCTGATAAAGAAGCAATGCTCTGAAAACTAGTACTTCCAAATAAACCTGCTGGACTCTAACCTGGGGTTGTGTGATTTTTAATGTTACTTGAAGAATGGCATCTGTGATGTTGGGAGCCTCAGAGGAGGAAAGGTTATATCGTCCACTCTGTACTTGTTGCTGAAGATCATTGAAAATGCTTCATCCTTGTCTTTTAATCTGGTGTGCTTGGCCTCTCGTTGTTGACAATTATTTGTGGAGCCCTCTTTTCCTATTAGTTGTGTATTACTATTCAAGACTGGATGTGGCAGGACTGAGTGGCACAGTGCTGCCTCACAGTACCACGAACTCAGGTTTGATTCTAACCTTGGGTGACTCTGTGGAGTTTGCATGTTCTCCCTGTGTTTGCATAAGTTTCCATCCAGGTAGTTTCGTTTCTTCCCACAGTCCAAAGACGTGCAGGTTAGGTGGATTAACTATGGTAAATGTGGGATTTTAGGGATAGGATAGGGTTGTGGGTTTGGGTTGGATGCTCTTTGGAGCATCTGTGCAGACTGATGCACTGAATGGCCTCTTATGAACTTCAGGGAGTCCATGACTGCAGAGTTTAGATCTGATCTTTTGGTCTGTCTATTGCATGCTGCTCCTATAGTTTGGTGTGCAAGTAGTTCTGTACTGAAGCCTCACATATTGCCCCCTCATTTTTTAGATATGTCTGGTGCTGCTCCTGGCATATTGTCCAGGGCTGATAAACCAGGTGAATGATAATCAGAGAGAGGAGAATATGCTGAACCATGAGGTTGAAGGTTGTGGTTCAATACAAGTCTGCTGTTGCTGATGGCCCACAGCACTTCACGAATGCTCAGTTTAAAGTTGCTAGATGGAAGGTTCATTTTGAGACATTACGTGAAAGGACTGTAACAACCACAACATTAGACAAACAGGCAGAAAACTAGTCACCAGGATACATGAAGACCAACTAGCCACAAAAAGACATGTCCCTCTCTCACTAGTATCCTCACGTACGGATGAGGAAGGACACCACTTCGACTGTGACAACACATCCATCCGAGGACAAGCCAAACAAAGACACGCATGAGAATTCCTAGAAGCATGGCATTTCAACCGGAACTCTATCAACGAACACATCGAGTTAGATCCCATCTACCACCCCCGCAGAAAAAGAACCGGAAGCGACTTCACCACAGAAAATGACATCACAGGGAATGACACCACCAACCCAAAGAAACCCAAACATATAAACAGAAAGCAGATCTTATTAGCAGTGCTTCACCTGAGGCCCACTGAAGATGTTACCTAGTAGGGTGATGAAACATCTAGAAATGAACCTTTCAGCTCAGCGAGCAAACCTACATCCAGAACCTCAACCTGAGCTACA
>NC_057732.1:24224413-24235196 GCF_004010195.1 Chiloscyllium plagiosum
GAACAAACAACTCTGCCAACCATCCAACCCAAACTTTGGGTCCGCTACGTGGATGACACCTTTGTCATCACTAAACAAAACAAATTAGAGGAAACCTTCAAGATCATCAATAATACCCTTACTGGCATAAAATTCACTAAAGAGGAGGAAAACAACAACAAACTGCCATTCCTAGATGTCACAGTATAGCGAACAGCCAATGGGGAACTTCAAACCAACATCTACAGGAAAACAACACATACAGGCCAAATATTGAACTACAGAAGCAATCATCCCAACATCCACAAAGACGTTGCAGCAGAACATTATATCAATGAGCAAACACACACTGCAGCACCGAGGAACTACGCAGGGCAGAGGAAAATCACCTATACTGTGTATTCAAAAAGAATGGGTACCTGATGAACATAATCCGCTGATTTCTCAGCAACAAACCCAAACAAGCAGACAAAACACATCCAGAAACCCTAGCCACTCTTCCCTACATCAAAGGCATCTTGGAAATTACTGCCACACTACTCAGACTCCTTGGCATCATGGCAGCCCACAATCCCACCAACACACTAAAACAGCAGCTAATGAACTTGAAAGACCCTATATAGACAACAAGCAAAACTAATGTCATTTACAAAATAATGTGCAAGGACTGTAACAACAAGTACATTGGACAACCTGGCAGAAAATAAGCCACCAGGATACATGAACACCAACTAGCCACAAAAAGACATGTCCCTCTCTCACTAGTATCCTTAAATAAGGATGAGGAAAGACACCACTTCGACTGGGACAACATACCCATCCTAGGACAAGACAAATAAAGACATGCAGAAGATTTCCTAGAAACATGGCATTCCAACCAGAACTCTATCAACAAACACATCAAGTTAGACCTCATCTCCACACCCTGAGAAAAAGAACTGGAAGTGACTTCACCACAGGAAATGACATCACCACAGGAAATTACATCACCACAGGAAATGGCATCGTCAACCCAAGAAACTCAAACATACAAATAGAAAGCAGGACTTATCAGTAGTGCTTCGCCTAAGGCCCACTGAAGATGTTACCTAGTAGGTGACGAAATGTCTGGAAATGAACCTTCCAGCTCAGCGAGCAAACCTACATCCAGAACCTCAACCTGAGCTACAAATCTTCTCAAACCTTGCTAGATATTTCAAATCTATTCCATTTAACACATTAGAGAGTACTGTCAAAATGAACAAAGGGCTTTGTCTCCACAAGGACTGTGCAACTATCTCTCCTGCAAATGCTGCCATGAACAGATTAATATGCAACTTGTATAATTTAGTGAGGAGGATATCAAAGTTTATTTTCCCCCTCTTGATGATTTCACTCGCTAGCTCCACAGATGCAGTTTAGCAAATACGTGTTTTAGGGCTGGGTCAGCTTTTTCTGTGAAGGTACTTCAAAACCAATTTAGATGGAAGTTACTCACCTATATACCCATCCACTTCATTCTGTGCTTCATCACCCACAATGTTTCTTTCAATTGGTATTCAACGTGGAAGAGTACTGATTTATCAGCTGAGGGTTGGGGAGGACTTAGTAGGAGAAAGTGAGGTCTACAGATGCTGGAGATCAAAGTTGAAACTTTATTGCTGGAACAGCACAGCAGGTCAGGCAGCATCCAGGGAACAGGAGATTCGACGTTCCTGAAGAAGGACTTAGTCGGAGTCAGCATGGGTTTTACTTGCCATATTTGACCTTGTGATATGATGTGTGATCTGGAGTCAGTTAAGGATTTTGAGAGCAGCTCCCTTCCACTGTCTACTTCTGGTGGTACCAACCTACTGATGGAACAGGGGAAAAAAAAACAAGAATGATGTCTGGGCCATATATTTTCTCCAGGAATCATACCTCTCAGACAATGTCAGTGGGTTGTTTGAGGGGTCTATGGGACAGCTCTGCTGGTTTTGGCACAAGGTGTCAAATATTCATAATGAAAACTTAATAGTATCAATAGGGCTGCGATTCCATTATTGTTTACAATATCAACATTGATGCTGTCGTGATTATAATGAGGTCAGCCAGCTGGATCACAGAATATGATTCCTCTGTTTAGGGCTCTTAATCTGGTTCAATCTGGCTGAAGTATAAAAAAGGAAGTGCCAGAGATGCTGACACTCTGGTACTCCCTCATTCAGAGTCAGCTACAAAGTCAAAGGCTGTTCATGTGGAAATAAAAGGTGGCTTGATGATGGATATTGGTATCTGCGGAATTATTTCAAATGCCAGACTGTCTCAGTTTCATTCTTTTCTTTAGACTTTGTATCTCTTGTTATAATTGAGGCCATTTTCACATCAACCACATTGCTGTGTGTGTGGAGGCACTTGGAGGATAAAAAGTAGGAAGGAAGCCAGATTTTGTTGCCTCAAGGACATTTATGAACTAGAAGAATTTTTAAATCAGTCACCATTAAACTAGCTTCTTTTCATAATTCCAGAATTTTTATTAATAAAATTCCAACTCCATTGACTACCATAGTGGGATTTGAATCCATAGGCCCAAAGCATTAGTTTAGGCCTATGGATTGTCAGTCCTGTGAGATTACCACAATGCCCCCACCTCCCCCTCAATATGCTACTGATTATGCTTTTCCATATATATTTATTATTTAATCTATAGTTTGTGTCATATGTTAAATGATTATGAATTTTATTAAGAGATATTGTTTACACCACAAGACTGAATGACAATGTAGGTTTTACTTCAAAGTGAAATTAAATAGATGGCTTACAGACATTTTTTTTTAATTGTTCTTTTTTTTTACAGGATAGACAGCTGCAACCCTGAGGTGGACTCAATAAATCTGTGAACTTAGTTAAAATGAAAAGTGAAACTGACAGAAGCCTGATTCTGATCAAGATGCAGCAAATATGTTGCAAGCAGCCAGTATATAAAAGCTGACAATTCATTTAAATTTGACGATGCATATCTGGGGTAGGGATATTTGGCAAATTTTAGTCATGTAATTTTCAGTAACTACACAAAAATGAAATGAATGTACACCCTCGTGCCAAACCTGTAAAACATCTCTGTATTCCTCGAAGCCGAATCAATCTTGGTTCAGTGGTAACACTCTTGCCTCTGAGACCAAAGGTTCAAACAGCTCTCCAGCGATTTGAGCATATTAGTTTAGCTCACACTTCGGTTAAGTCGGGAGTGAACAGAGATGTTGACTTTCTCTGGTAGATTTAAAAGATAATATGGCAGTATTTGAAATAGAGTAGGGTCATTCTCCTAAATTCCTCAACAACATTAACAAAGGGAGAGAGACAGACAGATGATTAGTCACAGTTATGGCAGAGCGATTTCAATATAGTAAGTGTAAGGTCTTCAGCTTTGAATCTGAGAAAATGAAACTGCGAATTCTACAACAGTAATGTGAAACAGACATGAAGGAAGACTGATTCTTGGTTCTTTTTCATTCAAACCATTTGAATTGTAGGGTCACATCAGAAAACTTCAAAATTATTAAAACGGTACATAGAATAGTTAGAAAGTCACATATGAAATTAAATTACTGTGGATTTTGGAAATCTGAAATAAAAACAGAAAATTTGGAAATGTTTAACAGATCTGACAGTGTCTTTGAAGAGAAAAAATAAAATTACCACTTAAGGTCAATGAAAAGATGAAATGTCGTCAAAATTAGAAGTCTATTTTGTTATCTATTATAACCATTCAAAAGTTGACTAATACTGAATATTTGGGGAATAAGAACTGGAGCAGTGTCAAGAATGAAGGGCTGTAAGTACAAGATTAAGCCTGAGAGACTTAAAACGGTGATCAGAAGATGACTTTTCACATCCTATGAAAAAATAGATAGAAAAAAAAGAGAGGTGAATACTTGAGTTTATTGTTTATGGAATTTTAATAAAAATCTACAAATCTGTATTTCTCTTTTTTACTCTCACTAAACTAAATTGAATCAATCTTTAACAAGAGGCAAAGACCAACGTCCCTTTTAATTCATGAAAGAATATCTTCAATCTCTTTTCCATTCCTGCTTTGTTAACAAAAATAAATTACTGTGTTTCAAATTTCGCTCTTTCAAATTTTGATTTGATTGATCTTCAGATTTGAAGACATTTGTGTCACTTCATTTTCATTGTGTTTCCAATAAGTGCCCATTTTCATTGTTTTCTTATAATTCTATTGGTTTCCAGTAGCTGTCGCACAAGTAACATGCTCTCAAAATGCATAAGACTGCGACAAAACACATTGATGTTTTGTACTATTGTTGGTCTTTAACTTCTTTTTCACCTTCACTCTCTATTTGTAGAAGAAGTTTTTGAGAGTTACTTCATTAATGGGCTTTAATGACTCCCCTTGTGCAGGGGTCAGGGCCATTGATTTGAAGTGTAGAAAGAGGTTGTGACATTGGGAATTACTCAGGGAACAAGTGTGTGATAACTGGAGATTTTGGCATTAGTGATCATTGAAGTGGATCTTCACTGTTAGCAAAACTAAATCCATAGGATCAGCTGAAAATCCTAACCTAACAGCTTTTGGAGATTTATATAAAACAAGATTTGGGGCAATCTTTCAATAGATTTGCTTCTCAATAACTAAGGGATCGGTGTTCATCAATAAATTTTCCACATTGTGATAAGTTTAATTAACTTATCGTCTACATATTATGTATGTGGAGAGATTGGGTTGAGTCTTCCTGCATTCACTGGAATTTAGAATGAAAGAAGATCTCATTGAAACATGTAAAATTCTGACAGGGCTGGACAGGCTGGATGCAGGGATGTCATTCAGGTCCAGAACAAGAGGTCGTCATGTCAGGATATGCACTAGGGCATTTTGGGTTCAAATAAGAAGAAAAATCTTCACTTAGAGCATGGTAAACCTATGGAATTTTCCACCACAGAAAACTGAAGAGGCAAAATTACTCAATTTATTTAAGAAAGGAATATATTAATTTCTAGAGGCTTTAGGTGTCAAGGGGTATGCGGGAGGCAGTGGGAGTATGATGTGAGATGGTGAAACAGCCATGATGATGTGGATAGGGTGGAGTGAACTCAATGGGCCGAATGGTTTATTCTTGCTCCTATCTTTTATGTTTATATTGTGTTAAATCTGCTTTTGATTCAATATTCACTTGAAAAGAATTTAATAACTATAATATACTTATGGAAAATTCAGTTAACCATGTGAAACTATTGTGGCTCAGAAATTGCATTAAAGATAATGGTGAGGCTATCAGTTTGCACTGTGTGTAAACCACATTGAAACCTCTGATTTCACCTTTGTCATGTCACTTGCAGAAATCAGTAAATTGCTGTTTGTGATACCCAGACTCTACAAACTGCCTTACACCATCACCTTATTAGTAAATTCACTTTGGAAAATATTTAAGGGCATGAAGTTGTCATCCTTGCCTTTTAAACACACTAGAAAGAATTAGGTGCATTCAGGTGTAAGTGCATTTATAATACAGTAATGTTAGATATTTTCTGCCAAATAACCTGTGTGGCACTGAAAAGTTAATTTTACAAATATGGAGTCTTCTTCCATTGGAAATGAATTATTGTTGTAGATTTTATAAGTATGATATTATTTTTATTTTCCCTTTGTTTCTCTTATCTGTCTAACTCGATCTAATACTTTGTCTTGTCTCTGGATTTTGTTTTCTTTGCATGGGATGCTGCCAGAGACAGCAATGTCCACATCGCATGAATGAATAATAAAAAAAATTACAGTGAAATAAATGTTTCAATATTTGCTTCTTGCTTTAGAGTTTATATGTGCCAAGGAGAATTATTTAATTTGAATCACTGAAGAACCATTTCATTTCTTACTCTGCTCAGATATACATACATGCCATAGGTCCCCAAAAAGGGATGATAAGTGCATTATGTCTAAGTTTGTAACTGTATAAGTCACTTAGTTTTTTTTTAATAGAATCCCTGTGTGGAAACAGGCCCTTCAGCCCAACAAGTCCACACTGACCCTGCAAAGAGTAACCCACCCAGATCCATTCCCCAATATTTATCCCTGACTAATGCACCTAACCTAGGCATCCCTGAACACGACTTAGCATGGCCAATTCACCTAACCTGCACATCTTTGGATTGTGGGAGGAAACCAAAGGAAATCTACGCAGACACAGGGAGAATGTGCAAACTCCAGCCAGACAGTTGCCCAAGGGTGAAAGCGAACCTGGTTCCCTGGCAATGTGAGGCAGCAGTGCTAACCACTGAGCCACAACAATGCTAACCTGGGGGCAGGAACAGAGTAGAATTCAGTTATGGGTCAGGAATTCTGTCAGCACAGTGGAGGGGAAAATGTCTCAAAAGCACTTATGAAATTGGGTGACACCATCACATTGGCTTTCTGTGTTTTGTGTACAAGGATCTGGAAAATATTGTTGAATATTTAATAGGTCCTGGAGTAAAGTCATATTTGACCCAAAAATGCAAGGCCCTGGTGGTACATGCACACACACACTTGCTCACACAGTTACACAGGTACACGGAATAATCAAATATATTGGGATTTCCAAATATTAAAGCTGCATTAAAGAATCCCTGGAAGTCAGATGAACACAGAACATTCACACACCTGGGTCAGGCTCCAGACTCACTTAAACAGATGAAAAGGAAATAACAGGCTAGGATGAGCTGTTTTCTAATGTTACATTCTATTATCTTGATGAAATACCCGATCATGACTTTTTTTCTGATTTAGTAATTAAAGCCCAATTGCTGATCATTAGGCAGCTTTTCTTTGTTTGCTGTGCCATTGCAGTGAGGCCAATGATAGCCAACATCCTTTAGTATCCTGGAAAAGTATTTATTGAGAAAAATAAGTGAGTGGGGGGTGAAGGGATGTGATGGTGGTGAGCATCAGTTGATGTACTTGGAACTACTCACCTTGTAAAATTCATATTAATGGCTTGGTTTTATGTCACATTTCAATTGGCTCCAGAGTTGAAGTCCTTCACCCACTAAAATGTTATTGGAACAATCTTACAACAAGAATAACTGCACTGAAAGCCTATATGTGAATAAAAAAATCTCATGGTCTTACTAAAACATTGATAAAACTTTTATGATATTCCTTGATAAAATACGAGGAACAAAAAATGCATTCTCTAAACTTTTCTTCCCCAAAAGTGACAGTCCTTGCCCAATGCCATAGCCTCAGCTGGTATTATTTATTCATAACTTGATAAGCATAATTATAATTTCTGATAGAATTATGGTTTCTATGTTTTCCAGTATAACTTCAAATTCTCCTGTCCCTACTCCTGAAATATAATAATTCACATTTCAGAACATTCTGTAAACAGCAGTGGTTTTAATCTGCTTCATTCAAAATAAATTCTTCCAGTGTAATCCTGCACCCCTATATCAGCTAGCTGTCTGATTTATGGGGTCATCACAATTCAGGCTTAGGTTTTGTGTGCACCCAACACTCAACAAGCTTTCAATGGATGACAATAATAAATGTTAAACGTGCATTATCTTTCTTTCATCCTGACTTCAGATACAGAGGAGAACTGCAATGCCCATAATCACAGCTAAAATACATCAATTTCAATATGATTCAGGGTTTAAATCTGGAATCACACTAGTTCCTACATGTATTGTCCACACCTTGCATTGTAGTTACCCATTAAGTATTAAAGAAATTTGATAACCAGAAACTTATAAAAGCATGCAATGGAACAAATCTACATTATAATTTATTATGAAATGATTTTTGTATGTTCCAAATGGTTATATTATTAAAGTCCCTGGTGGAGTCTTACCAGAAATTGGTTGCCATTCCTGTCAGGTTTCAAGAAGAATTCCTTTATGTGAGGCCTAGTGAATTTTCTATCATCCCAGACTCACATCATTAATTGTACATCACATCTCTAAGGTGCACCACTCATCTAATGCTTGCACAATTCTTCCACTTGCCATTGGCAGAAATGCTTGTCACTGCCTTGATATCTCAGAATTCCTGGTTCTGGCATTTGGCTGAGCACCCGCCTTTTAACTGCAGTCTGTCTGAACTGTCCTGCCACAGATAATGACGTCCACTTCTGACCTGACAGTTGAGGGGAGATCAGTTGCCGATTTTCTGGAAAATGAGATGAAGTCCTGGTGGATAGTGACATGAAAGGATGGCCATTCTCATCCCCCACATCTTGTGGAGGAACCCCAGACCCTGCCAGCCTAGTCCGTGGTTGCCTCATTGTTGAGAGAAAAACCAAGCAGTATGGGAAGAAGGTCAATGATGTTCTCTCCTCCTCAGGTTAGTAACCCCATTTCTTAACCATCCCACACTCATGCTCACTTTCTCTCTCTCTCTGCTATTCACCTACCGCCCATCAAATACTATGAATCTCACTATTGCATGCAACATCTTCCTCACTCCCTCTTACCCACCCTAATTCCCCACACTCTGAAACCTGCATGGTCACCCAAATGTCAACCAGAGTCACCCAACCAAAACTCCAAGGCTCACAGTTGGACAGAGTCCCTCCATACCAGCAATGGACCAGGGATTGCACTGAGATATAATGGGAAGGAAAACAAAAACTATACCTTGAAAGCACACATAGGTGGCAAGGGTGACATGTCACTGTAAATATGTTTTTACATTTGTCAGAGTAAGCTCATTTTTCATCATAACTGTGGGGGTAAACGTCTGTCTAACCAACACTAAAATCATTAATGGTACAGAGTCTAACTATCTGAGAGTTACGTGAGTTTTTATTGTTCAAGGTGTGAGGCATGTACTGGACTTGGTCCTTGAAAATGATCAGAAAGCTTCTCTGATCATGAGAGAAATGATGCATTTATGCACACTTCAATAGGCCAAATAAAATGTTCTTTTCAGTAAACATGTCAAAGCAGCAGCTGGTTGGTAGAATTCCTTTCTGGAACATAGATATCCAGGGTTGTTGCAGGTGATCAAGAGACCAATAGCAAAGTGATCACTTGCCAGCAAGTCACGATCAGATAATGGGAAAGTCATGAGAACTTATTTTGCCAAATTAGCAATATGGATGGAACGTGACAGCCAAACTGCAGAGTAGAAATGTTTGTAAACATGAAAATCTAATGAAATCCAAGGGCATAAAAGTATAAAATACAAAGCCTTCCTGGCTGGAACAAAATTAAAACTGTTTTTATTTTTCAAATGCAAAGCACAATAGATCCACAGCAGGCATCATCTATCTGGCCTTATGCTCATCCTTGGAACATCTGGATAACAAGGACACCTTCATATTTATTGACTGTAGCTTCACCTTCAACATCATAATTCCAACAAAACTAATCTCCAAATTTTCAAACCTAGGACTCTGATCTCCCCTCTGCAACTGGATATTTGTCTTCCTGACCCACAGACCACAATCATTAAGGATAACCAACAATACTTGCTCCACAGTAATCCTCAACACTGATGCCCTGCAAGGCTCCATACACAGCCCCTTGCTGTATTCCTTGTAGCCTCATTCAGCTCTAACTCAGATGGTTGATGTGGTGTATATAGACTTCAGTAAGGCAATTAATAAGGTTCCACACAGTAGGCTATTGCACAAAATAAGAGTTTTGGGATTGAAGATGATTTAGTAGTTTGGTTGGATTAGAAATTGGCCAGCTGAAAGAAGACAGAGGTGGTGGTTGATGGGAAACATTCATCCTGGAGCTCGGTTACCAGTTGTGTGCCACAAGGATCTGTTTTGGGACCAGTGCTGTTTGTCATTTTTATAAATGGTCTAGAGGTGGGCATAGAAGGTGAGTAAATTTGCAGATGACACTAAGACAGGCAGAATTGTGGATAGTGCCGAGGAATGTTGTGAGTTACAGAGGGACATAGATAAGATGCAGAGCTGGGCTGTGAAGTAGCAAATGGAATTTAATGTGGAAAACTGTGAGATGGTTCACTTCAGAAGAAGTAACAGGAATGCAGAGTACTGGGCGAATGGTAAAATTCTTGGCAGTGTAGACGAACAGAAAGATCTCGCTGTCCAGGTGAATAAACCCTGAAAGTTGCCACCCAGGTTGATAGGGTTGTTAAGAAGGCATATGGTGTATTGGCATTTATTGGTAGGGGGATTGAGTTTCGGAACCATGAGGTCATGCTTCAGCTGTACAAGACACAGTTCTGGTTACCACATTATAGGAAGGATGTGGAAGCATTGGAAAGGGTTCAGAAGAGATTTACTATGATGTTGCCCGTTTTGGAAGGAAAGGTCTTACAAGGAAAGGCTGAGGGAACTGAGGCTGTTTTCGTTGGAGAGAAGAAGGTTGAGAGGTGACTTAATCGGGATGTATAAGATAATCAGACGGTTAGATAGGGTGGACAGTGAGAGTCTTTTTCCTTGAATGTTGAAGGCTAACATGAGGGGACATAGCTTTCAATTGAGGGAAGATAGATTTAGGACAGACATCAGAGGTAGTTTCTATACACAGAGAGTAGTAGGGACGTGGAACAGCGTGCTGGCAACAGTAGTAGACTCATTGGCATTAAGGGAATTTAACTGTGCATTGGACATACATATGGGTAATAATGGACTGGTGAAGGTTAGATGGGCATCAGATTAATTTTGCAGTTCGGCACAATATCGAGGGCCAAAGGCCTGTACTGCACTGTAATATTCTATGTGTTGCTGGAAAAGCACAGCAGGTTAGGCAGCATCCAAGGAGCAGGAGAATCGACGTTTTGGGCATAAGCCCTTCTTCAGGAATGAGGAGGGTGTGCCAAGCAGGCTAAGATAAAAGATAGGGACGAGGGACTTGGGGGAGGGGC
>NC_057732.1:24236090-24240665 GCF_004010195.1 Chiloscyllium plagiosum
GACTCAGCACCGCCTTCTTGACCTGCAATCTTCTTCCTGACCTCTCCGCCGCCACCCCCTCTCCGGCCTATCACCCTCCCCTTAACCTCCTTCCACCTATCGCATTCCCAACGCCCCTCCCCCAAGTCCCTCCTCCCTACCTTTTATCTTAGCCTGCTTGGCACACCCTCCTCATTCCTGAAGAAGGGCTTATGCTCAAAACGTCGATTCTCCTGCTCCTTGGATGCTGCCTGACCTGCTGCGCTTTTCCAGCAACACCTTTTTCAGCTCTGATCTCCAGCATCTGCAGTCCTCACTTTCTCCCTGTAATGTTCTATGTTCCATGATCTATGTTCTTGTTCCATTTACAAATTTTCTGATGCCACCACCTTGGTGGGTCAGATCTCAAACAATGATGAAACAGAATACAGGAAGGAGATGAACAGCATAGTGGCATCGCGTAAAGACAATAATCTCTCCATGAATGTTAGCAAAATGAAGGAACTGGTCATCGACTTCAAAAAGCATAGTGGAGAATATGTATCAATGGTACTGATGTGGAGATGATCAAGAATGGCAAATCCCTGGGAATAAATACCACCAATGAATCATCTATTCCACTAATGTCAACACAACAGTGAAACAAAAACACACCAACACTTCTACTTCCTCAGAAGGCTAAGGAAATTCAGCATGTCCACAATTATTCTTATCAATTTTTATAGAAACACCATAGATAGTATCTAGATGCATCACAGCTTGATATACAGCTCCCTCTGTCCAAGACCTCAAGAAATTATAGAGGGATGTGAATGCAGCCCAGTCTATCAGGAAAACCAGCCTTTCATCAATTGATTCTTATTGCAATCTCTGCTGCCCTAGGAAAGCAGCCGGCATCATCTAAGACCCCTCCCACCCCAGTTATACTTTCTTCCACCCTCTTTCATTAGGTAGAAGATACAAAACTTTGAAAACATATACCAACAGAATTTAAGAACAGCTTTTTCTCCATTATTATCAGATTTATGAATGGACTTTTCATATATTAGAGTTGATCTTTTACTGCAATGTCTCTGTAGCTGTAACACTGTATTCTGCATTCTGTTCTATTACCCTGACGTACTTCTGTAAGATATGATTTATCCGGTCAGCACTCAAAATATTACTTTTCATTGTATCTTGGTACATGTGACAATAAATAAATCAAATCAAATCAAATCCATGCCAAGCATCAAGTTCCCTGCAGGAAGTTTTGTGTATGTCTATGACAGTGATTGGATTAATGAAGGATGAATGAGAATGGAGGGAGGTTGGGATTGACAATGTGTAGAGTAGATGTCCTTGAGGACAATGCAAAATTCCATAGAATCCCTTCAGTGTAGAAGCAGTCCATTCAGCCCATCAAATCTACACTGACTTGGATGTTGCCAAGGTTGGAGGATATAAGCTATCGGAAGACGTTGAACAGGCTGGGGCTGTCTTCCCTGGAGTGTCAAAGGCTGAGTGGTGATGTTACAGAGGTTTATAAAATCATGAGGGGCATAGACAGGGTAAATGGAAAAGGTCTTTTCCCTGTGGTGGGGGAGTCCAGAACTAGACGGCATAGGTTTAGGTTGAGAGGGAAAAGATATAAAAGAGACCTCAGGGGCACCTTTTTCACGCAGAGGGTGGTACATGTATGGAATGAGCTGCCAGAGGAAGTGATGGAGGCTAGTACATTTGCAACATTTCAAAGGCATCTAGATGGGTACCTGAATAGAAAAGGTTTAGAGGGATATAGGTCGGGTGCTGGCGGGTGGGACTAGTTTGAGTTCGGATACTTGGTCGGCATGGACGTGTTTGACCGAAGGGTTTGTTTCCGTGCTGTACATCTCTATGACTCTATGACCCTATGACTTTCTGATGAGCAGCCCACCCAGACCCACCCCATCCCTAGATGGGTACCTGAATAGAAAAGGTTTGGAGGAATATAGGTCGGGTGCTGGCGGGTGGGACTAGTTTGAGTTCAGATACTTGGTCGGCATGGACGTGTTTGACCGAAGGGTTTGTTTCCGTGCTGTACATCTCTATGGCTCTATGACCCTATGACTTTCTGATGAGCAGCCCACCCAGACCCACCCCATCCCTGTAACCCTGCATACCTCCTGGCTAACTCACCGAGTCTACACATCCCTGGATACTATGGGCAATTTAGCATGGCCAATCCACCTAACTTGCACATCTTTGGACTGTTGGAAGACATTGGAGCACCCGTGAAGATAAGAAGAGAATGTACAACAAGTCCACACAGACTGTTGCCCATGGCTGTAATCAAACCCAGGTCCTTCATGCTTCTTGGTGCAGTCCTCAGCTTACTGATGGTGAAATAGTCAAATTCTATGCAACTTATGAGTTTGACAGGTATCAATGAGGAAGTAACCCCTAGATTACAGTTATAACCTAAGATCCAGTCTCCGCAATTCAACTTCTGGCTGTGTGTCTCAATATTCAGTGACCCTGGTGCCAAATGGAATAGGTGGATGGTTAATAGAGAAAAAGTAGTTCACAAAGAGTAAGAAAATGTGTGCTGTTTTGCTTGATGTTTCATTGATGGTTTTCTTATCAGATCTTGGAATGCAATTAATGCACACACCTTCATCATATCAATGAAAAAAGAGTGCAGAATGTGTAATACAGTGGATGAAGATGATTGGTGATGAAGGATACTTCTGAAACTGGAAGCACTAAATTTGATCTAAAGTAGGATCTGAATGAAGATAATATAATAAAAGTGATTCAAACTACATTTGATGAACTCTGTGCAGTTGCTGAAGACAATGAATTTGATGGCTCTTAAAAAAATTTCAGTTAAAGATATTATTGAGAAATCAATTTATTCATTAAAAGGAGTCAAGTTAATTGACTCAACTGGTATTAAGATTTTAACACAGCTCAAAAATGGTGATCACCTACACTAACACCAATGTTTCATACTTTATGTTTTGAGCATAGGTGGATCCCTGCTTTTGGAAGGAGGTTTTTCAGGTTTCAAAGATCAAGTTATACAGCATAACCTACAGTGTTTTCTAATGAGATGCGAGTTTCTACCAGGCGTGTTTCCAACAACATTCAACGTAATTTTTGAAAAGTGAAATGGAACCATTCTGAGTAAAAAAAATCTCGCGTTAAATTTTTATGTCAGAACTTTCCAATGAACCAAAACAAAAACATTGAAGTGTATCATAAATCAACTCAAGTGCTTTACTATTTCATAACAGACTCCATTAAAATTAATTGCCTCCCACATTTAGAGGCATTTCTAATGTCCTCTTTGTGATGTCATAAATAATGCAAACAGTCTACGTTTTAAGCAAACTATATCATAATGATGACAATTTCTTAGATTGGAGCTAAATGCTTCTATTACTCTAACATTCTTATTTAATGTAATTGAAATGAGTAGGATGCTATACTTCCCTGGTACAGGGGCGTGGAGCAGTCACAAAACAGAGACTGACAGATGCAGTTTGCTAATGCATCTTGATGGCAATGGGAAATCTGAAAATACTAAAATATGGTTTGTTCAGAAAAGGTCTTGAGGATAAAAATAAAGATAAAGCTCAAAAGTGTGCAGGTTAGGTGGTTTGGCCATTGTTAAATTGCCCTGTGCTCTCCAGGTATGTGCAGGCTCAGTGAATTAGCAATGGTAAATGTGGGGTTCTCGGGATAAGGTGTGGAGAAGGTCTGGGTGGGATGAACCTTGGAGGCTTGATGCAAACTTGATGGGCCAAGTAGCCTCTTTCCACACCCAGGGGATTCTATGATTCCATGGTGCAGTGATTCTGTGATTCTGTAGGAACATAGGGATCTGCAGTAGGCAATTCAGCTCTGCAATTCTAGATCATGACTATTCATCTAACTGAACACTATTTCCAACTATGCCCATATTTTTTGATGTCATTAGTTTCTAGAAATATGTCAATCCCTACCTTGAATATGTCCAAGAGTAAGCTTCCTTGGCTTTCTGGGTTATACAGTTCCAAAGATTCACCACCGTCCGAGTGAAGAAATCTCTCCTTATGTCAGTCCTAAATAGCTTGTCTTTAATCTGAGATTAAGAGAAAGTGAGGACTACAGATGCTGGAGACCAGAGCTGAAAAATGTGGTGCTGGAAAAACACTGCAGGCCAGGCAACATCCGAGGAGCAGGAGAATCGACTTTTCGGGCATAAGCCCTTCTTCAGGAATGAGGCTGGTGTGCCAGGCAGGCTGAGACAAAAGGTAGGGGGGAGGGAATTTGGGGGAGGGGTGCTGGGAACACGATAGGTGGAAGGAGGTGAAGGTGTGGATGATAGGCCAGAGAGGTTGGGAAGAAGATTGCAGGTCAAGAGGGCGGTGCTGAATCCGGGGGTTGGGACTGAGATAAGGTGGGGACGGGGAAATGAGGAAGCTAGAGAAATCTACATTCATCCTGTGTGGTTGGAGGGTTCCTAGGCGGAAGATGAGGTGTTCTTCCTCCAGGCGTCGTGTGGTCAGTGTCTAGCGATGGAGAAGGCCAAGGACCTGCATGTCCTTGGCGGAGTGGGAGGGGGAATTAAAGTGTTCAGCCATGGGGCGG
>NC_057732.1:24241158-24270997 GCF_004010195.1 Chiloscyllium plagiosum
TTTTTACAGGGGGCAGGGTGGGAGGAGGTGTAATCTAGGTAGCTGTGGGAGTCAGTCGGTTTGTAGTAAATGTCTGTATTGAGTCGGTCGCCCAAAATAGAAATGGAGAGGTCAAGGAAGGGGAGGGAGGAATCTGAGACCGTCCAGGAAAATTTGAGGTCGGGGTGGAAGGTGTTAGTAAAGTGGATGAACTGTTCAACCTCCTCGTGGGAGCACGAGGTAGCGCCAATACAATCATCGATGTAGCGGAGGAAAAGGAGGGCGGTTCTTTACTATGTTATACTTTTTCTCTTTTAACTTTATATGTTTCTTAACTTCCCTCGTCAGCCACGGCCACCCATGCCTCCTCCAAGGATCTTTCTTCCTTTTTGGATTGAACTGATCCTGCACCTTCTGCATTTTACACAGAAATATCTGCCATTGTTCCTCCACTGTCATCCCTGCTAAGGTATTGCACCATTGAACTTTGGCCAGCTCCTCCCTCATAGCTCCATAGTTCCCTTTATTCAACAGAAGTATTGTCACTTCCGATTGTACCCTCTCCCTCTCAAATTGCAGATTGAAGCTTATTGTATTATGGTCACTACTTCCCAATGGCTTCTTCACTTCGAGGTCGCTGATCAATTCTGGTTCATTACACAATACCAGATCCAGAATTGCCTTCTCCCTGGTTGGCTCCAGCACCAGCTGTTCTAAGAATCTATCTCAGAGGCACTCCACAAAGTCTCTTTCTTGAGGTTCAATACCTTCCTGATTCTCCCAGTCTACCTGCATGTTGAAATCCCCCATAACAACTGTAGTAACATCTTTGCGACAGGCCAATTTCAGCTCCTGATTCAACTTACATCCGACATCCAGACTGCTGTTTGGGGGCCGGTAGATCACTCCCAAGAGGGTCTTTTTACCCTTAGAATTTCTCAGCTCTATCCATACTGACTCTACATCCCCTGATTCTAGGTTCCCCTTGCGCAAGGGATAGAATATCATCCCTTACCAACATGGCCACCCCACCCCCTCTGCCCGTCAGTCTGTCCTTACGATAGTACGTGTAGCCTTGAATATTCATTTCCCAGGCCCTGTCTACTTGAAGCCACGTCTCAGTTATCCCCACAATATCGTATCTGCCAATTTCCAAAAGAGCCTCAAGCTCATCCATCTTATTTCTAATGCTTCGTGCAAGGGTAAAGTGAAGGTACGACAATAGAATTTAATGTTTGGAAATGTCAACTCTTAAAACATCAGACTCTGTGCCTGTTAGAAAGAGCACTCACCCCCTCTCTGGCCTATCACTCACACCCTCACCTCCTTCCACCTATCGTATTCCCATCGCCCCTCCCCCAAATTCCCTCCTCCCTACCTTTTATCTCAGCCCGCCTGGAACACCAGCCTTATTCCTGAAGAAGGGCTTATGCCCGAAACTTCGATTCTCCTGCTCCTTGGATGCTGCCTGGCCTGCTTTGTTTTTCCAGCACCACATTTTTCAACTTTAATCTGAGATTGTTTGCAGAGGAAACTTTGTGCATCCATACTTTCTGACTGTTTGAAACTTACAAAATTCTTAATGAGATGACTTTGAAATGCTTAACAAAAGGCTCAGTTTTCTCAATCTATACTCATAGGAATATTTTGCCATCTGAGAAATTAGTCTGGCAAATCCCCACTGCACTCTCTTAATAGCAAGTATATCCTTCCTTAGGTGATGGGGCCAAAAATGCACACAATGCTCAATGTGTTTTCTCGCCATGGTCTATAAAATGGAAGTAAGATGTTTTCACTCCTGTGCTCAGCAAGAGTTTAAACTTGCCTGATTAATTGTATACTGTTTTAATTACCGAGGAATTAATTTGAAACTATCAGGCAGCTTTCTGGACTGCACAGAAAGGGAGTAATAAATTTACATTTTACTTAAAAGTCACTCACAGACTAAAAAGATTCACAGATTAGATGTCAACACACAGCTTCAGCAGAGGATGGGATAAAAAAAAGCTGATCTTCTTTAAACTAGGCTTTTTTTTAATCTCATGAAATAAATTACGGTTCAATCATAGTGGTTTCTATTATGAGACCAAAGTGGAAACTATCATCCATTTCTTAATCAGATGTGTAATTGTGGTAACCTCAAGAAGGACTTGGCTTAAGATGAATAACATTCGGATACAAAGCATAGGACAATATACAAAGCATAGGACCATCTATTAATGAGTCATGTTGATAGAGGGTATTTTATATCAGCAAAGTGAATGCCAATGGTCTTATGCACATGGGTGTACAGAACACTTACAAAAGACAAGTTCATCTGGCTCAGTTCACTTCAAGTACTATTATTAGATATTGTTGGATCTCCTTTAACTGTTTGCTTGTGACACATGACAGTACTTTTTCAGAAGAGAGCATAAAGTTTGCTGTTGCATTTCTGACCGTCAAGTAACTTTCAATGATTTGTATGAACTGCAGCTGCATCACAGTAGGCGGGGTTTGAACATTGTTGGGCTAATTCAGAGATGAACTCATCGACATTTTGATGGCACCTCTGCCATCAACAGTCCCACTCTTGTTCTCCAGGAACTCCTTTGACCTTCTTTAAAGCTTTTTATTGATCATGCATGTTGAAATTCTTCTTAAGATAGGAACATGAACCTTGGGGTGAGCAAAATTTCAGGAGTTGAACATTTTATTAAAAATTCTAAAGCTTGCAGCATTGCCCTATCACAAATATTGGAAGCTGCTGTCTTTAGGTTACTATGACTAGGAAAGATGCAATATGCAAAATTGGAGTAGAATTTTTATCCCACGTAGTCACGGTAACAAATAATGGTTGTCAGATTTTCAATGGGAAAAAAATGTTTTATTTAGTAAGTCACACATTCACATTGGCAGATTACAGAGTAACCTCGATTATCCGGCATTCAACTATCCAAATATCGGATTATCCAGCAATATCGCAATGTCCCGATGCTCGGCTAAACTATGTTATCCGGCATCCGATTATCCGGAATTCGATTAACGAAATGAAATACTCCTGTCCATGTCCTTCGGATAGTCGAGGTTCCTCTGTATTACTAACCTGTACCAGCTCAAATATGATACCTTATCCTCAATCCTTTGGTCTACCTTTGTCATCAGATTTCTCGATTGCCCTGCAGTGTTAATCTCTGCCTTCAGCTTCTGCTGCCTCTGGTTAGGCAGATCAGCCTGCATCCTTTCCCAAAAGCCATTTACAGACTCAAGCTGCAGGTAGAGGGAAGGAGAGCTCCATAGTGATGGAACTGTGAAGAGTAAAAGAAATGTCACGACAAATTGATGGGTTGGGGCAGAAGAAAATAGCTGTGAAGCCGAGGAAATGTCAGCATGACCTGAGTAGTGAGGATCTGGATTTACTTGTTTGGATAATTGCCGTGGCCTTTATTGCAAGGCAATTAGAGTTCAAGAATAAAGAAGTTTTTTTACAGAGCTTTGGCAAGAACACATTTGAAGAATGTGCAATTTTGTTATCTATATTTAGATTGAAGTTAAATTTCTTACATTGAAAGCAGCACAGTAAATATTCATTAAATTGTTCACTGGCATGAAAAGGTTGCCGGATGACATAAGGCTGAGTTAACTGCTTCTGTATTCCCTGAAGTTTAGAAGAATGAGATCCTGTTGGATCTTGTTGGATCCTACAAGATTTTTTGTAGGGGCTTGGCATCTAAACATTGTGGATATTTCCCCTGACTCGGAGGATCTAGAACATGAGGCATAATCGCAGGCTAAATGTGAAGTGGGTGGGAATATTCAGGAGTAAAATAAAGAGAAGTTTGTTCATTCAAAGAGTTGCATATCTATGGACCTCAGAGAGTTGTGGCTGTTTGATCATTGAGTTGACAACTGGGATAGGTGAAGTTATTGATTGCTTGGGATCTAGAATATCAAGAGAGGTCAGGAAAATGGAGTAGAAGCCATGATCATATTGAATGATGGAGCAGGCTCGACAGACCACATCAATTATCAAATAGTGATTGTCAATAAAGTGCTGGTGATTGTGCCTAAAACTGAAAGACCTCACGTTTGTGTAGTTGGCTGACTGAGCATTCAGCTTAAGAAACCAAGACCTATAAATAGAGAGGCGGGACATACCACCAGCGCTTCACCTGAGACTCTCAGTGATGATGTTACCTAGTCATGGTGACAAAATGCCTGAAAACAAACCTTCGAGCTCAGCGAGCTAATTTACATACTTATCATCAATTTGAGCTACAAAACTTCTCAAAAATCACCAGTCTAAAACACTGTTGACTATACGCCATGTTTGAAGGCAACTTAAATTTTAAAGCTGAAAATGGAATTTTTGAAACAACTGGAAAAAATAGCATTATCAGTTGTATGTCATGTTGTCATTTAAGTAGACTTTCAACTCTGATTTAATTCAAACTTTACTGTCTCCTCAGGGGTTATTCAAGATTTTACCTATCTCAGACTGCAAGTTTTCACTTTAGAATGGTCTTTCATGGTGTGCGTTTTCCTGGACACTATTTCTCATTAAATGTAGGCAAATCTTCCAGCATCTTGCTAACTCTCCAACTCTAATTTGGTCATTCTAATCTGAGAATAACATCCCACCAGCATTCTTGTGCAGTGCACCTTTGACACTGTGGGTTGTCTACTTGCTGGCACTGGGCAGCTTTATTATCCACTCACAGACATACCTTTGAAATCTTCCTTTCTCAATGCTCATTTCCCTGGTAACCTGAATCACATGGGCTTTGTAACCAGATACTAACCACAAGAATTCAATTCTCTTTCATCTTGGAGTGAAATGTTGCTACCATTATCTACAAAGGTTACTGCCTTGTACCCTTTTCCTTCACACTCTAATTATCAAATCATTTGCTGTCAGGCAGATTTCAGGACAGGTCACAGGATCCCCCTCATTTTACCTTAAATTAAGACAGTCCCAAAACATAGCAATTTTATAAACCTCATAAGTGAACACTATACATACTTTGTATTTGTACTTGCTAAAAGAAATTTCCCCTCCAGATGACTTGTGCAAAGCCTTGTAGAAGAGGAAAGACTGCCTTATGTGGACCTCCTTCGCAGGGTTTCCAATGTCACCTTCATCAAATATTGTAAGCTCTACATATACCTTCCAACAAAGTACTGCCTATATAAGAGCATACCACATTTTCAGCAGAAGTGATACTGCATGAAGAATCTGTGGCTTCTTTTTAGCATTTCCAGGAATTTCAAATAAACAATTAAATACTAAATTGAATACTAAATCCAGACTTTCAAACAAGCTAGTTGTGATTGTACCTTCAATGCCTAATATTCACTCATTGTATTTCAAACTCTCTTTTGCCTGAGGAACTGATCTGATTAAAACAGTGAACATTCCGAGGGGAATTGACATGGTGCATTCTGAAATACTTTATTTCCTTGTGGGAAGAGACTAGAAGCAGAGGATATGGCTTAAAATGAGAAGTCTTGTTATTAAGATGGAGATGAGGAGAATTTCTTTATTTCAGAAGATTATTAGACTGTGGAATTCTTCACCCAGAAAGTGATGCCAGCTGGGTCATTGAATTCTAGTCGCCCTTCTACAGGAAAGATGTCATCAAACTTCAGAGGGTGCAGAAAGGATTACAAGGTTGTTGCCAGGACTGGAAGGTTTGAGTTAGAGGGAGAGGCTGAATAGACTGATGCTTTTTATCCCTGAAGCATCAGAGGCTAAGGCATGACCTAATAGGGGTTTATAAAATCATGAAGGGCGTAAATAGCCAAGGTCTTTTTCCTAAGGTGGGGGAATCAAAAACTAGATGACATAGGTTTAAGTTGAAGGGGGAAGATTTGAAAGGGTCATAAAGGACAACTTCTTCATGCAGAGGGTGGTGCACGTGTGGAATGAGCTGCCAGAGGATATGGTGGAATGGATACAATTACAACATTTAAAAATCATCTGGATGGGTTTATGAATAGGAAGGTTTTAGAGGGATATGGGCCAAATGCTGGCAAATGGGACAAAGTCAGATTGAGATCTCTGGTTGGCACTGATGAGTTGGACCCCAAAGGGTCTGTTTCTGTGCTATATAATTTTATGACTCTATTCACAGTTAAGCTAGATTCGTTTCTTGTAGACAAGAGAATCAAGGGTTATGAAGAGGTGGGGGTGAAGAGTCTGCAGAAGGCAGGTGCAGAATATGATGTTGTGACCATAACCAGATCAACCATGATCTTATTGAATGGTGGAATCAAATCAATGGGCCACTGGCCTACTTCTACTTCTACATCTTATGTCTCAAGATCTTGGCGGTCATCCAAAAAATATGTAGTGTTTTTAATACTCATATTACTGTGGTTATCGCTACCCTTGCAACTAGAACCAAGAAAGTGAATATTTTCTCATTTGGCAAAATATGAAAAAAATTGTACCGTCTTAAATCAACCTACCATACTTAAATAGATCAATACACAACTACATAAAGACAGCTAGACACTGAGGCTGACAATGCTAGTGAGTGGATGACACCAAGGCAATGTTATTTTTGTGAAAATATATTTGTTTGCTTAGATTAATTTGTTTTTGTTCATGAGTAGAGAAAGAATTTATGTTCATACAGTACCTTTCATACACTCAGAATATCCCACAATGCTTCATAGCCAGCAAATGTAACTACAGCTGTTATTATGTACCTTCCTTGTGCTTGTTCTACATCATTAGATTTTTCTCACTGAATCTTTTTGTCTCTCCAATTCATTCTCCTCCTACAGGACCCTCTTAAAACTTCGAGCTTTATCCTCTATCCAATTTGTCTGTTTTTCATTTTCCTTACACTTCTGTGAAGTGCTTTGGGATGTTTTACTAGATGAAAGCTGTTACATGAATTATAAGTTGTTATCCAAGTAAATGTGACAATTTGTGCACAACAATATTCCTAAGCCACTATTAAGGAAAATGGCCAGATGATGTGTTTTAGTGAAGAACTGAATGCTGATGGGAATAGGGAGGAGATATAATTAAATAGTGCAAAATGGATTTTTTTATAAAGGTATGGTTTAAGCATTTAACTGAAAGGTGCTGCAACTCTAACAAAATAATATACTTCATGTATTGCAGTAGTTAGTCACGATTACATGTTTAACTCCTAGAATGGGCCTTGAAACTATCACCTTCCAATCTTCAAAATGAGATACATTGACACTTTAGCTAATAGTGGAATAGTATTTAATATACAGGTATAATAGAAATTTCAAATGGAGTAAATCATGTGCAAAACAATTTAAAATTTCCAAACGTTTTTTTTTGGAAAATTATTCAATAAGAATTAAACAAACTTTCTTACTAAAGTGAAATTTCATGTATGACTAAGTATGAGGAACAATGTTTCCAACTGGTGTATGTTGTACTGATGTCCACCAGAACCATCTGCGATAAGTTGGATAGATTCACTGCCAATCTCTCTTATTGGCATGAGTCTAAATGAGTCATTCCAACTGGGGAAGCATGTCACCATGAAGTTTTCAACAGAAGAGAGGCTCAGTCTTGTTGAACAGAATAGGTTTATTACATAGAACTTAATAGCTGGTTACATTACACCACATTAGAGTTATATAACAGTCTCTTGACAGACCCCAGGCTAGACATAAGAACGAGTGCACATTACTGTTTAGCTACATGAGATCATGCGGTTGGAACAATCATTTAGAGACCTGAAACTGGTAATGAGAACTGGAACATTAGTTAGTTCCTTCCAGGGATAACCTTTTATATTCTGATGGGTGGAGCTTATCTCAGGGTGTCAGTTAACACTTTCCAGTTCTAATTGCCTAATGCAACACTTACTCTTGAAAATGCCATAGAATATGGTTTATTAGAATCATTGAGTCATAGAGCGTGGAAACAGACCCTTTGATCAAACTCGTTCATGCTAACCAGATATCCTAAATTAATGTAGTCCCATTTGTCAGAATTTGGCCCATATCCCTCTAAACCCTTCCCATTCATATACCCATCTAGATGCCTTTTAAATGTTGCAGTTGTACAAGCCTCCACCAATTCATCTGGTAGCTCTTTCCATACACACTCCACTTCTGCTTGAAAAAAATTACCCCTTAGGACCCTTTTAAATCTTTCCCCTCTCAACATAAACCTATGCCCTCCAGTTTTCGATTCCCCCACCCTGGGGAAAAGACTGCGTCTATTTATCTTATCCATGACCCTCATGATTTTATAAACCTCTATAACCTCCGCTACTGATGCTCCAGCCTAATTAACCTCAGCCTATAGCTCAAATTCTCCAACCCTGCCAACATCCTTGTAAATCTTTTCTGAACCCTTTCAAGTTTCACAACATCCTTTCTATAGCAGTGATACGAGAATTGAATGCAGTATTTCAAAAGTTGCCTAACCAATGTTCTGTACAGCTACACCATGATGTCCCAACTCCTATATTCAATGCACTGATCAATAAAGGCAAGCATACCAGTACCTTCTTCACTATTCTGTCTATCTGTGAGTCTACTTTCAGGGAACTATGAACCTACACTCCAAAGTCTCTTCATTCAACAACATTCATAGAATCATAGAGTCATAGAGATGTACAGCATGGAAACAGATCCTTCAGTCTAACCCGTCCATGCCAACCAGATATCCCGACCCAATCTAGTCCCACCTGCCAGCACCCGGCCCATATCCCTCCAAATCCTTCCTATTCATATACCCATCCAAATGCCTCTTAAATGTTGCAATTGTACCAACCTCCACCACTTCCTCTGGCAGATCATTCCATTCACATACCACCTTCTGCATGAAAAAGTTGCCACTTAGGTCTCTTTTATATCTTTCTCCTCTCACTCTAAACCTATGCCCTCTAGATCTGGACTCCCCCACCCCAGGGAAAAGACTTTGCCTATTTACCCTATCCATGCCCCTCATAACTTTGTAAACCTCTATTAGGTTACCCCTCAGCCTCTGACGCTCCAGGGAAAACAGCCCCAGCCTGTTCAGCCTCTCCCTATAGCTCAAATCCTCCAACTCTGGCAACATCCTTGTAAATCTTTTCAACCCTTTCAAGTTTCACAAATCTTTCCAATAGGAAGGAGACCAGAATTTAATGCAATATTCTAACAGTGGCCTAACCAATGTCCTGTACAGCCGCAACATGACCTCCCAATTCCTGTACTCAATACTCTGACCAATGAACGAAAGCATATCAAACGAAAGCCTACCTGTGACTCCACTTTCAAGGAGCTATGAACCTGCACTCCAAGGTCTCTTTGTTCAGCAACACTCCCTAGGACCTTACCATTAAGTGTATAAGTCCTACCTTGATTTACCTTTCCAAAGTGCAGCACCTCACATTTATCTAAATTAAACTCCATCTGCCATTCCTTGGCCAATTGACTTATCTGATCAAATCCTGTTGTACTCTGAGGTAACCTTCTTCACTGTCCATTACGCCTCCAATTTTGGTGTTATCTGCAAACTTACTAACCATAACCCCTATGTTCACTTCCAACTCATTTATATTAATGACAAAAAGCAGTGGACCCAGCACCGATCCTTGTGGCACACCATTAGTCACAGGCCTCCAGTCTGAAAAACAACCCTCCACCACCACCCTCTGTCTCCTATCTTTGAGCCAGTTCTGTATCCAAAGTTCTCCCTGTATTCCATGAGATCAACCTTGCTAACCATGGGGAACCTTGCTGAATGCCTTACTGAAGTCCATAAAATTCACAGCTACTGCTCTGCCCTCATCAATCCTCTCCATTGCTTCTTCAAAAAACTCAATCAAGTTAATGAGACACAATTTCCCACACACAAAGCTATGTTGACTATCCCTAATCCGTCTTTGCCTTTACAAATACAGGTTAGTCCTGTCCCTCAGGATTCCCTCCAACAAGTCGCCCACCACTGACATCAGGCTCACCGGTCTATTGATCCCTGGGTTTTCCTTGCCACCTTCCTTAAACAGTGGCACCAAGTTCGCCAACCTCCAGTCTTTCGGCACCTCACCTCTGGTCATTGATGATACAAAAATCTCAGCAAGGGAGCCATCAATCACTTCCCTAGCTTCCCACAGGGTACGAGGGTACACTTGATCAGGTCCTGGAGATTTATCCACCTTCATGCATTTTAAGATATCCAGCACCTCCTTCTCTGAAATGTGGACATTTTTTGAGATGTCACTATTTATTGCTCCATGTTCTTTGGCTTCCATATCCTTCTCCATTGTGAACACTGATGCAAAATACTCTTTTCGTATCTCCCCCATCTCCTGCAGTTCCACATGTAGGTGACCTTGTTGATCTCTAAGGGGCTCTATTCTCTCCTAAGTTACCATAATGTATTTGTAGAATCCCTTTTGATTCTCCTTAACCCTCTTTGCCAAATCCTATCCATTTCAGAATAGACAAATTAAATAAAATAACAAATAACTGTTCAGTAAATAGAAAGATAGATAGGAAGAAACGAGTCCTCTTAGAAGAGGGGCAATAACCGAGGACATGAATTGAGCACAAGGAGCAGGTGATTTAGAAGGGATTTAAGGAAGAATCAGTTCACCCAGAGGGTGATGAGCATCTGGAACCTGTGCCTGAAAGGGTGGTAGAGATGGGAACTGTCACAACATTTAAGAAGTATTTTGATGAATACTTGGAATGGCATAACACATAAGGTTACGGGGCAAGTGTTGGAAAACAGAACAAGAATAAATAGGAGTTTGTTGAATAATGTGGATATCATTAACCAAAGGGCCTTATTCCAAATTGTAAAAGCTCTGATTTTACGAATCTGTGACTGATCTCATTAACCTTATTTGTGCACAGTGGATGTGCTATGATTCAGCTGCTTTCCCATTAGCAATGTACCAAATTGAAGTTTATATTATTGAAAAGAAGGTTGAATTTAGAAAATGACAGGACAAGACTTGTAAAGATAGCTGTAAAATGAGTACGAATAAATAATCATGATTTGTGAGGCAAAAGTAGAAAACATTATTCCTGCTATTAATGTTAAAATAATTACTTTGAACAAACATAACATTTGCTGAAATAATTGCTGCTTCAGCAAGTCTTCAATTTAAATATTTGCTAATTAATTATCATATATTACGCTACTGTATTAATGGTGATAGTGCATGCACCAGAGACTAATGTTTCTGAAACAATTTCACCAAAGAATTTTAATTTACAACTGTGCTCTGAGTTTTGTTATGCTTTTACCTTTATATTCTTAAATCTAAGAGTCTGTTATGTCATGTGATTGTTTAAAATCTTTAGGCTGCAGGCAGTAGGTTTGTGTAGTGCATGCACTCATTTGTTGATGGTTTTTAAATGTGTTTTCCCCTGGCATTTTTGCAATTTTCTTCAGCGAATTGGTAAAGATTGTCACATAGCTCCATCTAGAGGACTGCAGCAATTTCATAAATATTCCTGAATGACTGATTTGGGAAATATGTGAAGATTTAAGCATTTTAGGGAGAGTTAAAGGCCTAAAGAGTATTCTTCCCTCCAAGAATTCAATGATGCATTTGTGGTGAATTTGCCAATTTGGGGGTTTTCTCAAGGAGGTGTCCTGTCTCAACTAACTTGGAAAATTAAAGATTATTTTTAGCACAAAAGATACACATGCCATATTAAAAGATTCTAATGCTGCAGTGAGATCCCACATCAGATATATATAAGGTTGAACTGAAAGATATAACATAAAACACTGTGAAACGTATCTATATGTATTGTGTTCTTTCAAAATCTTTTTTCCAGGTAACATAATCAGGAAGATGTCTAAAAGTTTATTTGAACGTACTAGCTATCAGAGCACTGCTCCTTCATCAGGTAACTAGTGGGGCAGGATCATAAGACACAGAATTTATTGCAAAAGTAGTGTCATGCAATTAAAATGATATATTGAACAAACCTAATGCATTTAAAATGATATATTCTGTGTTTTATGATCCTACCCACTGGTTATCTGATGAAGGAGGAGCGCTCTGAAAACTAATGCTTCCAAATAAACCTGTTGAACTATAACTTGGTGTTGTGTGATTTTTAATTTTGTCCACCCCATCAGAAAGATGTCTGATAAAACATTAGCAGTTGTTTCTCAATAAACACAATTATGTAAGAACCATTGGGGTGTAACATTGCACCACTTGCAGGGATATCAGTAACAACAAAGATTTTCCCACTTATTGCCCTCCACAAGAAAGGGAGGTTTTCCTGGATTTAGAAGTATATGTTTTTTAAAAAAATTGTCACTGCCCATAAGAAACAAGAGACAATTTAACAGCAATTGAGGTCCCATCCTTTGTGGTGATATCAGATCAAAATCCGCGGCAATCCACGTGTGGTTCACATTGTGGGCATTGTTGAAGAGGCAGGCACAATGGAACAATGTTGTTACAATATGATCAGAACAAAGTATTCCAAGCTGCTGAACTGCGTAGATTATTACATAGAATGAGTACGACCCAGGATCATTTGTTTTAACTATTTTATGGGATGCGGACATCGCCAGGAAATGCAACATTTGATGAACATCTCTAATGGTCTTTAAAATGTGTGGTTTGCTAGTCTATCTCAGAGGGCAGTTATAAGTCAACCATATTACTGCAGATCTGGAATCACATGTAGTCCAGACCAAATAAGGATGGCAAATTTCCTTCCCTAAAGGATATTAGTGAACCTGATGGACTTTTCAATGACAATCAATGGCAATTTCCTGACACTAATACTGAGACTAGCTTTATACTCTGCATTTATTGTATAGAATAACTTTTAACTTGCTCCAACTGTCATGCTGGGATTTAGACTTATGATCCCAGAGCAATGGGCCTTCAAGCTGCTAATCCAGTGACATTACCCTGAATTTTCCTGAATACATTTTATCTGTAGTACATTAGAAGAAGCGAACTTGATGGAGTGAATTGTTTTCTGATGCTTCCTTTTTGCTCATTTTTTGCTCATTTTAACCAATGTGCTGTTTTCTAAGTTTGACTTAAACCATGAAAGAAAATTAATTTTGGACATGAGAAAACCAAAACATAAAAATAGGGGGAACAAACCTGTGCTTCCTGCTTAAAGCACATTAACAAATTAGATTAAGGGTTGTTATATTATACCACTGCCTCAGGGCTTGCTGCATTTATAAGGAGCTGGGAATACACAGCTGACTTTG
This sequence comes from Chiloscyllium plagiosum, assembly GCF_004010195.1. NCBI lineage: Eukaryota > Metazoa > Chordata > Chondrichthyes > Orectolobiformes > Hemiscylliidae > Chiloscyllium > Chiloscyllium plagiosum. The sequence goes on from NC_057732.1 coordinate 24,254,318, forward strand.
AGAAAAACATATAAATGTACAATCAAAGAGACTTGTCTGTCCACCTTAGCTCATTCAGCAGTCTATTAATACACTTGTCAACCCCAGGTTGCAATCTTCCAAGCAGGTCAGAGTTTTGCTAGTCAGGTACCTTCTGAGTGTATGGCAAGCTTGGCAATATAAAGTAGAGGTAGCTCAGATGCCACTGTGACTGAAGTGCTACTTAAATTGAAAGATAACTATGAACCAGTTTCCAAAACCATCTTTAAGTTCTGATTTGGAGATGCCAGTGTTGGACTGGGGTGTACAAAGTTAAAAATCACGCAACACCAGATTATAGTCCAACAGGTTTAATTGGAAGCACATTAGCTTTCGGAGCAACGCTCCTTCATCAGGTGGTAGTGGAGGACTCAATTCAGCCCTCCACTACCACCTGATGAAGGATCGTCGCTCCAAAAGCTAGTGTGCTTCCAATTAAACCTGTTGGACTATAACCTGGTGTTGTGTGATTTTTATCTTTAAGTTCAACTGTCTAGTGCTGTTTTTTTCAGGAATGGAGTTGAAAAATAAAAGTTTTCTGTTTAATTTTTAGTCATAACAGCATTAAAAATGCTTTCCATGTACTGTGTGTACTGGCAAGATTATTTTCAATGAAAATGACTCTTTTTATTTTCATTCTGTTTGTTTATTCATGCCCTCGTTAGATAGCTGATTACTGTCAGAGTACCAATGTAGCCATTTTGCACTTGAGTAACAGAACATATTTAAGAAATCTTAATTTTTAACCACTTATTTAAATGTCATAAGAACTAAAGAGAATTTTATTTTTACTTTGACTATTTTTTTAAAAATCACATTGGAAAATGGGGAATGTTTCATTGGTACTGTCTTATGTCATTCATGTATCAATCCTAGTAATCTTGTGACTGAACCTAAAGATTAATGTCTGATGAAAAACTGATATCTTTGTTGGGTTAATCATTGCTGGAGGAGCATCAGTAGAAAATGTTCATTACAAAGAACCAGTAGAAAATGTTAAAATTTAATTTACTGTTCATCAAATCAAATGCTGCTTGGAAATAATTCCTTCCCTGCAATCTTAATATACTTCAGGAAGCTGAAAGATATAGTCTTGAAGGAGCCAATTTTTCCTCTGGACATGATATGGACAGATGGAATATTCCCCCAGTTCAGGGCTATCTATCACTGCCTCTAACATATCAATTTATGAAAGATGTGTTGCTACATTTAGCACACAGAGGAAGATTCCACAATGTATAATGTTACAAGGGGAAATTTTGTCAGGAATTGATCCCTGTGCTAGATGCCAGTACAGTACAAGCTACACATCCTACATTGCTAGCAAAGGTTCTGCAACTTTTGTTGTGATGTACGGATACATGTTTCTGCCACTAAGAATATATGGATTCTGTTTAGAAAGACGTGTTTGCTGTTCATTTTATCATCATTTATTGTTATATTTCGAGTGCTCATGAGTAATTCCAGATCAGCATCGTTTATAGAATATTTATTCCCTCAATTACCATGGAAGATGAACATGGAACTGGTCTTGAAAGGACCATAAAAACATGACTGTAGTCTTTATGCACAAATTCTGTTGAGAAGTTCAACCTAATCCTAATTTTTATTGGACATTTCCTTTGAGCAAAATAATATGCAAAGTCTGATTAATAATGTTGTAGATTTGGATCTGCATGCATAACTTTCCCAAAAAGTTATTTAGAATCCTTTCCCTTCCTTGCAGAAATCAGTTCTTGGTGCCTCCACATACATCTCCTATTAAGATTGGGAACTTGCCATCTGGGAAACATCAGGTACAAATCTCAGTCTAAAACTCCATGGCATGGAGTGATTCATTGTTAAATACAAATATAAATTTTCTCTCATCTTCGACATGGAGAACGTGTGCCACACTGTGGTCAGAACATTTAGCTGCAACAATGTGAATATGCATAGAGATAAATAGACTTCTTCTGAAAGCTTTGTTGAGAAAGTCCCTCCAAATTCTACCTGTAATTAGGTGCATTTAAAATTATGATCCATTCAAAATGTAATATGAGGCATCTCTCCATTTTCTGATAAGAAATGATACAATTTCCAAGTATGAACAAATTATCTACCAGCAGCAATACCGATAACCATTTGTTTAATGGTTGCAAGTGACAGCACAGCTGGTGAGGAGTGAATAATATCTCAAGTCATTTTCATTAATCAGCTTCAATTATAGCTTGTTGCGAAATATTAAAAGTGAGCATATTCCTCAACATGTATTAATATCCTGCAATTACTTATTATTTTGATGTTATCCTGTTTTTCACTGTGCCAAATAGATTTCCTGAAGCCAACTGGTTGGAATATAGAGAAAAGTTTTAAATTAAACGAAATGATGCAATTATCATCCCAAATCTTTATCCTGATATCTAAGTTTTCAGTGAGTTTAACTGATCCAATGACAGTCATCCATTCAGAATCGAGCTGATGTTTTCGAAAGGAAATATGCACAAATATTTCTGTGTCTATTTTTAAAATATCAAATACGCATTACTTAACTTTAATTCAAAATACATGAGCACCTCATACTTCTTTCAGTAGATTCTTTCAGCATGAACTGAACAGCGTTTATTTTTGCTTGCAGACTTTTGACATGAAAGGATGATGATTGGAAAAGAACAAGAAAGAAATGCACATGTCACACGTTTGACAAGAACTCTAACAGAAGAGACTGTGAGATGAGGGAAAAGGTCTGAGACAAGAGAATTAGATATCTTCAACTCTTTCCATCTTCTCAATGATCACAACCTCATTTCTGGCTCTTCCCATAATGACCAGCACCTTCTTCACATGAAGGTAGAACATAGTGGTGTGCTTGCCCCCATCAATTATGCTGCCTCTGCTGTGTGACACTTTATCATGCACTAGAAGGAACTATGTCACTGCGTGTTTTGTAAGATTTGTTGGGTGATGTGGCTGTCAGTGGTTGACTGGAAGTATATGTTGGTTGTGCGATACATTTTTAAAACTTGCAACTGTGTTTATATGTGTATAGGCAAGATTAAACGTTTCATCCCCTATCTAGGTGAGATCCTCAGTGCTTGGGAGCCTCCTGTGAAGCGCTTCTGTGGTGTTTCCTCTGGCATTTATAGTGGCCTGTCCTGCCGCTTCCGGTTGTCAGTTTCAGCTGTCCGCTGTAGTGGCCAGTATATTGGATCCAGGTCAATGTGTTTGTTGATGGAGTTTGTGGATGAGTGCCATGCTTCTAGGAATTCCCTGGCTGTTCTTTGTTTGGCTTGCCCTATAATGGTAGGGCAATGGTATAATGGCGACAAATCTTCTCACAAACTTTGAAGGCAAGATTAAACTTATGGATGTTAGGTATGTTCTGATTGATGGAAGTTGCTAGCATGATATAGATGGCAGCTGAGGTCTTAAAATGGTGACTGGGGTGATTTGATGGGAAGGGAATTCACGGTCTTTGCCTACGCATGTGAGATCATAAAGTGTGGAGGCACTTTATCCATGTATTCCAGACAGATCTACTGGCATTGCATTGTTTGCCACTCAGGATATTTCAGGAGGGCTCAGACTCCATCTGACACTTTGCCACATCCCAACTCCATGAGACCTCAGACCATCTCCCTCTTCTTTTCCATCACTTCCACCAAGACCAGCAGGGCAGCAGCATTCCCGAACCTTTGAGCTTTGGTCAGCCACTGTTGATTACTGCATAGCACATTATTTCCAAAGCTCTCTGCACCTCTGTCAGCCACAATGTGTCTTCTCGTTAATAGGCACAGCTCAATTTTAAGTAGTACAGACTAGCTTCAAGTATTGTTAGAAAGTTGCCAGTAGCTGTATTGTGAAAACTGATGATGCATGCAATCAATGACCAGTGCAGCTAACGGACAGCACAATTTTGGCATGCTATCTATATTTTAATGAATGGACATGGGCAATTGCAACACATGTTTTCAGAAACTGTTATATAAGTTCTCACTAAGTCTAACTTAGATTATTTAATTGAATTTAATTTAGTACCATGTACAGAAAGTAAAATAGCAGGTGGGAAAATAAGGCAAGCATCAGAAAGGGTCTAGTGGCAATATTAACAGATTAGTAATCCAAAGCTCTTGGCTAATGTTTAGGAGTAGGGGTTGAATTCAATTGAAACTAATGTTAAAAGCTTCCTAATAGTGACTAACCATGTAATCATTGCTAATTTTCCCAAATCTTCTTTGGGCAGTATGCCAACTTATCAACCCCAGTATCTCTGTAACTCCAGATCCAAAGCAATATGTTGATAGTTAACTGTCCTCTGGGCAATTAGGGATGAGCAAATAACACTGGCATGGCCTATAATGGCCACATCTCATGGAGAGAGGCAAAGTATGGAATGCATTTTTAAAAAAAAAACTCCAAGAATAATTAAAATCTAAAAAAAATCTCTACACTGATAAAAATAAGTTGTTCGTACCACAGAAATTATTTGGTAGCTTTCTGTTATGTGGTCATGGAATGCAAAGCTCGTACTTATAGAACATAGTACATCGAATATTACAGCGCAGTACAGGCCCTTCAGTCCTCGATGTTGTGCCGACCTGCGGAACCAATTTGAAGCCCATCTAACTTTGTGGGCGGCACAGTGGTTAGCACTGCTGCCTCACAGTGCCAGAGATCTGGGTTCAATTCCCGCCTCAGGCAACTGTCTGTGAGAAGTTTGCACATTCTCCCCGTGTCTGCGTGGGTTTCCTTCGGGGGCTCCGGTTTCCTCCCACCGTCCAAAAATGTGCAGGCTAGGTGAATTGGCCATGTTAAATTACCCGTAGTGTTAGGTGAAGGGGTAAACGTATGGGAATGGGTCTGGGTGGGTTGCTCTTCGGAGGGTCGGTGTGGACTTGTTGGGCCGAAGAGCTTGTTTCCACACTGTAAGTAATCTAATCTAACCTACATTATTCCATTCTCGATTTGGAGGCACCAATGTTGGATTGGGGTGTACAAAGTTAAAAATTACACAACACCCGGTTATAGTCCAACAGGTTTATTTGGAAGCATTAGCTTTCGCAGTGCTGCTCCTTCATCAGGTGATTGTGGAGAATAAGATTGTAAGACACAGAATTTATAGCAAAGGTTTACAGTGTGATGTACAGTGTGAAATTATATATTGAAAAAGACCTGGATGGTTTGTTAAGTCTCTCATCTTTTAGAATGACCATGGTGGTTTCAGTTCTTTCATATGTAAATCGCAAACCCTTTTTTAAAAGTTACATTCTCAAGTGCACTTTAACAATTGGTGTCATGTCGGCCCAGATAAGATATTGAAGATGTTAACTCTCTGTTAGGCTGTCTGTGCCACAATGGTCAGACTGATTCTAATCTAAAAAACAGATTTACAGAATCTTACATGGATTCATGCAGTTTTTGAGCAATGTAAAATGTAATTCTGCAAGTACAAATTCACCCCACAAACTTATGTGTGCATGTGGGTGGGTGTGTATGTGTGGTGGGGGTTGGAGGAGGGGTTATGAGTGTCTGTGTGTGTATGTGTGTGAGTGTGAGTGTAAAGGGATTTAAGTCTGTGAGAGGGTGTGTGTGTGGGAGTGTATGTGTGAGTATATGAGAGAGGGTCTGATTGTGTGTATGCGCGTGTGTGTCTGTCTTTCCATGCTTTCCATGTCCATCTGTGAGTGTGTGTATAGTGCAAAGGAATCACCTGTAATGTGACATGAACTCAAGGTTGCAGTTGAGGCCATCCCCATGGGTACCGAGCAGAGGTACTTGATAGCCAAGTTCAGTACCCATGAGGATGGCCTCAACGAGGAACTTGGTTTCATGTGACACTACAAGTGACCCCACTGCACTGTACACACACTCACAGACATTCATAATCCTACCCTCCAACCCCCCCCCCACACACACACACACACACACACACACCCACACCGACATGCACACATACACATATAAGTTTGTGGGGTGAATTTGTACTTGCAGAATTACATTTTACATTGCTCAAAAGCTGCATGAATCCATGTAAGATTCTGTAAATCTGTTTTTTGGTTTAGAATCAGTCTGACCATTGTGGCACAGACAGCCTTACAGAGAGTTAACACCTTCAATACCTTATCTGGGCCGACATGACACCAATTGTTAAAGTGCACTTGAGAATATAACTTTTAAAAAAGGATTTGCGATTTACATATGAAAGAACTGAAACCACCATGGTCATTCTAAAAGATGAGAGACTTAACAAACAATCCAGGTCTTTTTCAATATATAATTTCAGTTACATCACACTGTAAACTTTTGCTATAAATTCTGTGTCTCACATTCTTATTCTCCACAATCACCTGATGAAGGAGCAGTGCTCCGAAAGCTAATGCTTCCAAATAAATCTGTTGGACTATAACCTGGTGTTGTGTGATTTTTAACCTTATTCCATTCTCATGTGTATGGCTAACTAATGACCATTTAAATGCCCTTAAAGTTGGTGAGTCTACTACTGTTGTAGGCAGTGTGTTCTCTTTACTACTCTCTGAGTAAAGAAACTACCTCTGACATTTGTCCTATATCTATCACCCTTCATTTTAAAGATATATCCCCTTGTGCTAGACATTGCCATCTGGGGCAAAAGGCTCTCACTGTCCAATCTATCTAACCCTCTGACTATCTTATACGTCTCAATTAAGTCACCTCTCAACCTTCTCTCTAATGAAAACAGCCTCAAATGCCTCAGCCTTTCCTGAAAAGACCTTCCTTCCATACCAGGCAACATCCTAGTAAATATCCTCTGAACCTTTTCTGAAGCTTCCACATCCTTCCTGTAATGCGGTGACTAGAACTGTACATAATACTCCAAATGTGGCCGCATCAGAATTTTGTACAGCTGCAGCATGATCTCATTGTTCCAAAACTCAATTCCTCTACCAATAAAAGCTAACACACCATATACCTTCTTAACAACCCTATCAACCTGGGTAGCAACTTTCAGAGATTGATGTATCTGGACACTGAAATCTCTCTGTTCATCTACACTACCAAGAATCTTACCATTAGCCTTTATCATCAATGCTTATTGCACTTGAGAGGTCAAAATGGCTTCTTGAATCTTTTCTGTTTATTTCACAAAGATATGTCATAATACTGTTCAGAAAGGAACTCAAGGATTTTATTCAGGAACATTTAAGGAACAGCAGTTTATTCAGGATAGTGAGTGACTTGGATGGGCACCTGTAGATTAGGATGTCCTTGTTCTTCAAAGGGGTAGCGGTCATAGGTTTTGGAAGGTGTTATCAAAGATGACTACTATTTTGTAGATAATACACACCAGAGCCATTGTATGCCTATGTCAGAAGGAGTGACTTTAAGTTTGTGGATGGTGTTGAGCTTTTTGAATGCTGTTGGAACTATATTCACCGAGACAGATGAAGATGATTTCATCACCCTCCTGAATTATATCTTGTAGATCATGTACAGGCTTCGAGTACTCAGGAGGTGAGTTTCCCGCTGCAGAATTCATAACCTCTGAATAGTTCTCATAGCTAGTTAATGTTCTAGCCAATGGTAACCCCAGGGTATTGATGGTGGTGGATTAAATGATGGTTATGCCATTAGAATGTCAAAGAGAGATAGTTCTTATTTGGTACCTGTGTGCTGTCAATGTCACTTGCCACTTATCAGCAGCCCCAGGCCTGACATTGCAAATGGTGCTGACCATTGTGCAATCACCAGTGAACTTCTGACCTTATGATAGCAGGAAGAACATAAATGGAACAGCTGAAGATGGTTGTGGTGCAATGGCAGAATCTTTATCTTTGGAGTAGGAGACCCGAGTTCAAATCTGACCTGCTCCAGGAATGTATAACAATGTGTTATTTTGCTGTAGCATTGATCAATTAGCAAGTTTGTTGAAATGCAGGGAGGTTTGAACAACAACACCTTGATTTCTGTATTCAATAGTATGAGCTTGGGTGCTCAAAATTTCTGCTGATTTACAAATTAGCAACTGTAAATACCGTTAGCCTCATCATCTAGTAAATTTGAGAAACTTTCAGGCTATTTTTACATTAAATTAAAATCAAATATGAAAGCTATGTTCTACATTGCATGCACTAACCAAATAATTTATTGACCTTGTTAAACAAATGAAACTTAGACCTCAGGCAGATGATATAGAATAAGAATTCATTGTATATTCATTGTCTGCTGATGTTTCCAATTCTCCCAATGTTATTCCTTGAGGGATAAAAGTGTCTTTGGCTGAAATGAATACAAACAATTTTAAAAAACTACTGATTCAAATACCTTTCAGAAATGTTGCTTTCAAATAAAGTTTTTTGTTTAATTTGTCTGCTATTTGTTTATTCTCCATTATGAGTTCCCCACATTCATTTTCTAGAGGCCAAACATTTTCTTTCTTAACTCTTTTCTTTCTTAAAGATATGAAGAAACTTTTCTTAACTGTTTTTATATTTTTGGCTAACTTTCTCTCAGACTCTATTATTTGTCTGTCCCTATTAATCTTTTAGTAACTCTTGTTTTTTTTAATATAATATTCTGTCCAAACTGCAGATCTAGAACCCATCTTGGCACAAATATATGTCTTTTCTTTGAGTTAAGTATTATATTTGACTGTTTTATTTAACCATGAATGGTATCTCCATCCTTTATAACATTCTTTTGGTATCCATTCTGTACTTTTTGGAAAATCCCCTTAAGTGTTTGCCTTATTTGCCCTTAACTAAGATGGTTGTGAGTATTTGCAAGCCTCTTCCTCAAAAGTCTGTGAATGTGGAATCTTTAAATTTCTTTTTAAGGCAGATGTAGATAGATTCTTGGTTACCAAGGGGTATCAGGGGTATGCAGGGATGTAGAATTGAAATTAAAAACCGATCAGCTCTGAACTTGCTGATTAATTGAGCAAGGTCAAAGGACCAAATGGTCTATTCTTAATCCTCGTTTGTATGATCATATGTTTGTAAGTTTTCTTTGTGAGAGTCAAATACATGTTTCCTCAATATCATGCTCAAATCTCCTCAGATTCCTTATGATGGTCAGGTGAAATTCCTTTCTCATGAAAATTCCCTAACTGCTTCTTTTTTTGTACTAAATGATCATCAGGTAATGCATCTTTGAAAATAAATATCTTTAATACATGTCATTTCTGAGGATGCAATTTAATTCAGAAGTTCCTAAATATCTGGGGTTGAGAAACGTATCAATCATGATTGAATAATGGACCAAACTCAATGGGCTGAACAACCTAATTCTGCTCCTACATCATATGATATAATGTTTTCAAAACTGATGAATTTCTCATCACTTTTCATTGACTACCTATATCCATAAGTTATTGTCAAATGTTCAAATGTCATGACAACTATTCCCAACTTAAATCCTGTCAAAGATTTCACATTATGTATCTGTTTAATACATTAATAAATTGCAAACCTATTTTGCATCTCATTTAAAAAAAAAGAAAGCATGTGTGACAAACACATTAATAAGCATTTAGAAAAAAATGTTCAGGAATTAGAGATAATACTAACATTACGCAGTTGACAATTGTAACATTACATTTTAACTGAGGTGGTTTTGGTGTATTATAATTCTATATTTTTCACCATTGCATTCTTTCCAGCACTTTTATTGACTAAGACTCCAAACCAGAACTTTCACAAAGACTGGAGCATTTTATGACTTATTGGGGTAGATTTACATTGTTATGCCTGGGCAATTATCTAGTAGAGCCAACTGTTCAGTCTTTAAAGAATCCATATAAACTTTGTTCATATCAACAAATCATTAAAGGCTAATGCTTAAGTTCAAACATAACTGAAAGACTAATGTAATTGTAGTGATTATAATGAGGTCATCCAGGTGGAACTCATAGAATATGAGTTCCCTGACTGGGGCTGTTAATCTGGTCCAATCAGAGAACCCTGTCTGACAGATATAAACAGGAGTGTCCAACTCTATTTGATTTAGTCCCTGCCCTTCCCTTCACTGTTTGATCACACAGCATTGCCCTTTGATGTGAAGGGCACTGCTTGTCACTGGCCACCCGGGTCTTTTCCTGTCTTCCTGGTGGTGGAACTTGAATAAAGATTCCTGCACTTTGTGAATTTTAATGTGTCTCACACCTATACACACACACCATGGGTGCTGGGGTAAAATAAACACTACCACAGTTAGGCAGTAGTGTGGGGATTAATTAGAAAAAAATAAATAAACAGGGATGGCTCCCCTCACTAAAAACATAAACAGGAGTGTCCAACTCTATTTTGATTTAGTCCCTGCCCTTCCTTCACTGTTTGATCACACAGTATTGCCCTTTGATGTGAAGGGCACTGCTTGTCACTGGCGACCCGGGTCTTTTCCTATCTTCCTGGTGGTGGAAATCGAATAAACTTGAATAAAGATTCCTGCACTTTGTGTGTCTCACTGTGTCTCACACCTGCACTCACATACCATGGGTACTGGGGAAAAAAATAAGCACTACCGCAATTAGGCAGTAGTGTGGGGGTTATAAAAAGAAAAAAAAGATTTTAAAAAATTAACAGAGAAGTTAGCATTGCCCTTTGATGCCAAAAAAAACCAGGAGTGTCTCCAACTCTATTTTGATTTAATCCTTGCCCTCACATTCACTTTGTTTTGATCACACAGAATTGCGCTTTGTTGAAAAGGGCACTGATTGTCACTGGCCACTCTGGTGTCGCTTTTCTTCCTGGTGTTGGAATATAAATAAAGATTTACGCACGTGTTGTTCTTCACTGTGCCATACACCTGCACACACACAACATGGGTGCTGGGCAAAAATAAGCACTACTGTTGTTAGGGAGTAGTGTGGGAGAAGAAAATAAATAAACAGGAAAAAAAAGGAGTATCAAACATCCTGTTCAGTCTGAGAGCAGGCTCTTAGAGAACTGGATCAGTGTCAAAACCTCTCTACATGTAAACAAAGGATAGCTTGGTGATGGGATACCAGTCTTTGTAGAGTTATTTTGGAAATATTAGTGTTTATTAAAAAAAGGAGTTGGAATTTTAAAGTGAGGAATGTTATACTTCTGTTGTGCAGAACCTCATTAGGTACCATTACTTAGTTTTGATTGCTGAATCTTAGGAAGGATATATTGGGCTTGTAGATGGCACAGTTTCACCAAAACTGCAACAAGATTTTTAAGATTACATTATATGTTCATGTTGAACAAATATGGCACAGATTCCTATCAATTTAGAAGGTTAGATGATATTCTAATCAAGGTATTTAAAATTATAAAGGTATTTGATCAGGTAGATGCAGAGAAAATGTTTCCTCTGGTGGAGGAATCAATGACAAGGAGGTATAATCTTTAAATTGGATTTGCAGAGTTGAGATACAGATCAGGCATTCTCTAACTGCATGGAAAAGCACACTTGGGAAACAGCTGAGTAGCCATTTCTGTATTTTTATGTACATCGTGAAAATCATGGTTTGGTATTCCTACTGGATGTTACTAGTTGTAGATTATTGTTTATACCCTGATTAACCAATGCCACTGATGGCCAACTGCTGACATTCATGTTAATTGATTAACTGTCTCCTGGTGATGTATTGGTTGATCACTTCTTCTGCTGACTAGCTGCTTGATAACTGCTGACTAGTTGCATTCTTCAGCTGACTAATTGTTGCATGAATTGACTTTGGTTTCTAGCTAACAACCAGCATGGCTGCTTTGGTGATTTGTTACAATCAATAGCTGAGAGGCTGATCATTTATCACAATGGTTGGTCTATTGCCTCATGCCCTTTATATTACAACATGTAATTTCCCCTGCAGCCTACATAATCTTCTGACAAGAGGTTAATTTAGTGTAACTGCATTTTTTTAATACTTATTTGGACATGGTGTGTGATCCCTTTGATCAAGCACAACCCATAAACATATGATATTTTCGGTTTTTGACTTTTAAAGCATGTTCTTGTCACACACTGGCTGGAAAATTAGAATTAAAAATCCAGGCCTATGTGCCAATAAGTTCTGTAGCACCTATAAACCCAATGAACACTTATGTATTTTTGCATTTCCTATTAATGTCACTTATAGATTGGATATATTTACTTGCTTTTTTATTCATTTGTTCATGTGTGTGAGTGTGCTCACAAAGGCAAAATTTATTGCCCATTCCTAATTGATGTTGATAAGGTGATACTGAGTTATATTCTTGAACCAGTACAGTCCATGTGGTGTAGGTACTTTGAGACTGCTGTTAGGAAAGGAGATCTGGGACTTTAACCCAGCGACAGTGAGGTAACGGTGATATATTTCAGAATGGTGGCAATTCTGAGGGGAAATTACATGTGGTAATATTACCATGCATCTACTGACATTGACAAGATGGACATAGAGGTTGTGGCAGTGAAAGATGTGAGGGAAGGAGCAATAATGAGTTGCTGCAGTGTATCTTGTAAATGGTGCACACTGTTTTTACTGCAAGTCAGTAGTAGAGGAAGTGTATGCTTCTATATCCACTGACTATACTTTTGCATTTGCAGATAAAGTACTGAGTGAGTTGCATTTTGTTTGGTTTTCCCTGGCCCAGGATGAATTTTCTCATGCAATCTTCAGCATTCCTTATGTGTCTGAGCTGCCGGGTGGAATCCTTAAGGAATAATGCGGCAGGAGAGGTGAAACTGCTGACAAGCTCTTCTGGCTTACTCTGGCACCATAGTAAAAGACCAGCTGCACATCATTTCAGATGCTGCAGGTCACAGACTGCCCCTCGACTGCAGGGCTCAGCCATGACAGTCCTGCAGAGGAAAGGCAAGGCTTCTCCAGGGTCCTGGATTGGCAGAGAGGTGGAGGGAAGAATGTCATGGCTAAATGACAGGGACTAAATGTTTAGTTCAGTGGCTGTGGGGTATCTGAGCCAGGAATGTCACCAGGGTCCCTCTTTTCTATTCATACCCCATTTTCAGAATAGGAACACATGCAGGTATTGGATGATGGGTTGCAGGAGATGAGGAAAATTATTTTTCCTGTTAACCATCTGAGGGAGATCCTGTTAACAAACCCAGTGAGATAGACTGCAGTAGAGCACAAGTCAGTGTGGTGTCTCTGACAGAAGGTAAATGACCTTCTGCACTCTGCAAAGGGCAAGTGCAATAATCTTCTTTCTGTTCGCTTACACAGACAGCGCCAGCACTCACTCTAACTTTGTCACTGCACACACATCTCACTAAGACTATAATTCTCACTGTTGCAATGCAGCATATCCTTCAAGACCTCACACCCACCTCGGTCTCCTTTATGCTCTTGATACTACACATTCACTGGGGACACTACCACCTGTTCTGCTTATTAATGATTTCTTACTGCTCTTGCATCCATCTCTCTCATGCTCAATATCTCCCTTTGTCGCGTTGCATTAAAATTTAGTTCATAATCCAAGGCAAAGAGGCCCAAGACTGGTGTGGGGGAGGATGGCAGATAGGAAGCTCTTCATTTCTAATGAGACAAAATAAGATCTGGCTGGAGAAGAGTAGGACTGCTCTTGTGGGGATGGAAAGATCTTAATAGGCATGTAACCCAGTTTTGTTGTGTAGTGTACCCTGCTTTGTCACTATTAATGTTAACTTATTCTCAATTGGCACAAGATTTTATGCCTTTTCTACAACTAATTCCCTCTCTTCTCTGTCAAAGGCATCAGTGGCAACCAGTGCATCTCCATAAAGAGGCCTATGCTATAAGCCATCAGCTTTACACTAAACACGGGTTGCTTGGCAGATTAGCAAAATCTGGAACAACTAAGCAAAGTCCAAAACAGTTCAAACATCCTTGAAGTGGGTTGCAATTAGGTTCTCTCTGACCGGTTGGGCTCTACTATGCATTGCACTCTTTCAGATTACCTAAAATGCTCTCCCAGTCCAGTCTTCATTCTCAATCTCATCTTCATCCTCAAAAGAATGCCATAATTTCTCGATCAAGGGCATCATCCAGGCCAACCTCAAGGGTGCGAACAAAATACACCGAACATCCTTGACCACTGCTACACAACCATCAAAGATGCCTACTGTTCCATACCCCCACCACACTTTGGAAGATCAGGTCACAACGCTGTGTTCCTCCTTCCAGTTCACATGCAGAAGTTGAAAGGAGAGGATCCATTACAAAAAGTAGTACTGTGCTGGTCTGAGGCAATGGAAGAGCTTCTCTGGACTACTTGAAATTGATAAGCTAGACCATATTCAAGAATTCAGTGGTCAACCTTGACAACTACATCACCACTGTCATGGACTTCATTAGCAAGTGTGTAAAGGACTGCGTGCCAAAGAAGTCAATCCATATGTTGCCCAACCGGAAATCATGGATGAACCAGGAAATCCACTGCCTAACGTAGACCAGACGTGCAGCATTTAAGACAAATAACACAGATCTTTAGAGGAAATCCAGATACGACTTCCACAAGGCTGTTAGAGATGCCAAGATGCTCTGACCTCCATATTCATGAAGTACTTTGAGCAGTTTGTAATGGCCCACATCAATGTTTGCCTTCCAACTTGCCTCAAGCCCCTGCTATTTGCCTTATGCGAAACAGGTCTTCAGCGGACACCATTTCCCTAGCCTTACACTCATCCCTGGAATATCTGGATAAGAAGGATACATATGTAAAGCTCCTACTAATTGACTAGAGCTCCACCTTGAACGCCAGAATCCGAAACAAAATAATCTTAAAACTCTGAGACCTAGGTCTCAGCTTTGCTTTCAGCAACTAAATAGAACATAAAATGTAGAACAGTACAGCACAGAACAGGCCCTTCAGCCCACGATGTTGTGCCGACCATTGATCCTCATGTAAGGTAAACATAATGTATGAACCCTCAAATTTCTGTGACCATATGCATGGCCAGCAGTCTCTTAAATATCCCCAATGATCTCGCTTCCACAACTGCTGCTGGCAATGCGTTCCATGCTCCCACAACTCTCTGCATAAAGAACCCGCCTCTGACATCCCTTCTATACTTTCCGCCAAACAGCTTAAAACTATGACCCCTCGTGTTAACAATTTCTGCCCTGGGAAAAAGTTTCTGGCTATTAACTCTATCTATGCATCTCATTATCTTGTACACCTCAATTAGGTCCCCTATCTTCCTTATTTTTTCCAATGAAAGAAGTCCGAGCTCAGTCAACCTCTCTTCATAAGATAAGCCCTCCATTCCAGGCAGCATCCTGGTAAATCTCCTCTGAACCCTCTCCAAAGCATCTACGTCTTTCCTATAATAGGGCGACCAGAACTGGACACAGTATTCCAAGTGTGGGCTAACCAAAGTTTTATAGAGCTGCAATGAGATCTCACGTCTCTTAAACTCAATCCCCCTGTTAATGAAAACCAAAATACCATATGCTTTCTTAACAACTCTGTCCACTTGGGTGACAATTTTAAGGGATCTATGTACCTGCACACCAAGATCCCGCTGTTCCTCCACACTGCCAAGAATCCTGTCTTTAATCCTGTACTCAACTTCCAAAATGCATCACTTCGCATTTATCAGGTTGAACTCCATCTGCTACCTCTCAGCCCATCTCTGCATCCTGTCAATGTCATGCTGCAGCCTGCAACAGCCCTCTATACTGTCAATGACACCTCCAACCTTTGTGTCGTCTGCAAACTTGCTAACGCATTCTTCAATCTCCTCATCCAAGTCATTAATAAAAATTACAAAGAGTAGAGGCCCAAGAACAGAGCCCTGTGGAACACCACCCACCACTGACTTCCAGGCAGAATACTTTCCTTCCACTACCACTCACTGTCTTCTGTCAACCAGCCAATTCTGTATCCAGACAGCTAAATTTCCTGTATCTCATTCCTCCTGACCTTCTGAACGTGCCTACCATGGGGAACCTTATTAAATGCCTTGCTGAAGTCCATATACACCACATCCACTGCTCGACCCTCATCAACATATCTAGTAACATCCTCAAAGAACTCAATAAGATTTGTGAGGCATGACTTGCCCCTCACAAAGCCATGCTGACTGCATTTAATCAAGCCATGCTCTTCCAGATGGTCATAAATCCTATCCCTCAGAATCCTTTCTAACACCTTGCAGACAACAGACGTGAGACTGACAGGTCTGTAATTGCCGGGGATTTCTCTATTTCCTTTCTTGAAGAGAGGAATTACATTTGCCTCCCTCCAGTCCTCAGGTACGACTCCAGTGGAGAGCGAGGTTGCAAAGATCTTCGCAAGAGGTGAAGCAATCACACTTATCGCTTCCCAAAGCAGCCGAGGACAAATCTGGTCTGGTCGCGGCTATGGGGAATAACTCTGTCTCTGCGGTCGCCGCAGCCACTTCCGCCCCCAGTGACGTCACACGCCCACAACGCCGCATGTGTCTCCGCCTCCACGCCGATCTCCACGCCTAACCCCGCCCCCCTGGCGAGTTCCATCACCACGTCTGGTCGCGGCTATGGGGAATAACTCTGTCTCTGCGGTCGCCGCAGCCACTTCCGCCCCCAGTGACGTCACTAACCTACACGCCCACAACGCCGCATGTGTCTCCGCCTCCACGCCGATCTCCACGCCTAACCCCGCCCCCCTGGCGAGTTCCGTCACCTCGCCTAACCCCGCCCCTTCGCCGATCTCCGACTGCATGCCTAATCCCGCCACCACGCCTATTTCCGTCACCACGTCTAACCCCGCCCCT
>NC_057732.1:24274379-24306361 GCF_004010195.1 Chiloscyllium plagiosum
TTAAATATCCTCCCATTGTGCCTGCTTCTCTCCTTCTCCATAGCTATGTAGAATGTGAGGCAGTTGTGGTCACTATCACCAAAATGCTCTCCCACCACAAGATCTGACACCTGCCCCGGCTCATTGCCGAGCACCAAATCCAAAATGGCCTCTCCCCTCGTCGGCCTGTCAACGTACTGAGTTAGGAAATCCTTCTGATCACACCTTACAAAAACAGCTCCTTCCAAACCATCTGCTCGAAGGAGATTCCAATCAATATTGGGAAAGTTAAAGTCACCCATTACAACAACCCTACATTCACACTTTTCCAAAATCTGCCGACCTATGCTTTCTTCAATCTTCCTGCTGCCACTGGGGGGCCTGTAGTAAACCCACAATGAGGTGACTGCTCCCTTACTGTTCCTAATTTCCACCCATACTGACTCGGTTGGCAGACCCTCCTCAACAATGGTAACTTCTGTCGCTGTGATACCCTCTCTGATTAGTAGTGCTACACCCATCCTCTTTTTCCCCTCTCCCTATTCTTTTTAAATGTTCTAAACCCCGGAACATCCAGCAACCATTCCTGTCCCTGAGAAACCCACGTCTCTGTTATGACCACAACATCATAGCACCAGGTACTGATCCATGCTCTAAGCTCATCACTTTTATTCCTGATACTCCTTGCATTAAAGCAAATACACTTTAACCGATCCCTTAGTTCTTTCCCAGGAAATTCCTTCCAACTGGCTGCACTACCTCTTGCTATTGCCTCATCTCTATCAACTCTCACCACCGTTATATAGCTCAGGTTCCCACTCCCCTGCCATACTAGTTTAAACCCTCCTGAACCACTCGAGCAAACCTTCCACCCAGGACATTGGTCCCCTTCCAGTTCAGATGCAACCCGTCTTTCTTGTACAGGTCTCACCTTCCCCAGAAGGCATCCCAATTATCTACATATCTGAAGCCCTCCCTCCTACACCAGCTGCGCAGCCACGTGTTAAGCTGCGCCCGCTCCCTGTTCCTCACTTCGCTATCTCGTGGCACCGGTAGTAAACCCGAGAACACTACTCGGGAACATCTCCTGTTTATGGGTGGTTAGCACTGCTGCCTCACAGCGCCAGAGACCCGGGTTCAATTCCCGACTCAGGCGACTGACTGTGTGGAGTTTGCACGTTCTCCCCATATCTGCGTGGGTTTCCTCCGGGTGCTCCGGTTTCCTCCCACAATCCAAAAATGTGCGGGTCAGGTGAATTGGCCATGCTAAATTGCCCGTAGTGTTAGGTTAAAGGGGTAAATGTAGGGGTATGGGTGGGTTGCGCTTCGGCGGGTCGGTGTGGACTTGTTGGGCCGAAGGGCCTGTTTCCACACTGTAAGTAATCTAATCTAATCTACTCTGTTCGTCCTGCTCTGCAGCTTCCATCCTAACTCTCTGAAATCACTTTTTATATCCTCAATCCTTTTCCTGGCTATATCATTGGTGCCAATATGTAACACGATTTCTGGCTGTTCACCCTCCCCTTTTGGAACCTTATACACCCGATCGGAGACGTCCCAGACCCTGGCACCAGGGAGGCAACATACCTTCCGGGAATCCTGATCCTGACCACAAAATCTCCTGTCAATTCTCCTTACAATCGAGTCTCCTGCCACTAGTGCTTTTCTATTCTGCCCCCTTCCCTTTTGGGCCACAGTGTCAGGCTCAGTGCCAGAGAACTGACCACTTTGGCTTTCCTCTGATAGGTCATCCCCCCCCCCAGCAGTATGCAAAACGATATACTTATTGCTGAGGGGAATGTCCACAGGGGATCTCTGCATGTCTGTCTGTCCCCTTTCCTCCCCCTGACTGTAACCCATCTATCCTTATCCTGAGCCTCAGGAGTGACCAACTGCCGGTAACTTCTCTCAATTGCCCCCTCCGCCATGGTTTTCAAGGAGCTGGAGTTGGGTGCACTTCCCGCAGATGTAGCCGGTGGAGACATGTGTCATGTCTCTCACCTGCCACATTCTGCAGCAACCTGACCCACAGACCACAATGAGTGACTATGGACAACTTGGCCTCCTCCATGACAATCCTCAATACTGGTGGCCCACAATGATGCGTACTCAGCACCCTACTGTACTCCCTGCACACCCATGACTGTGTGGCCGAATTTCACATGAACACCATCTATAAGTTTGCTGACAACACGATCATTGTAGGCCAGATATCAAACAATTGGTTGAAGTGTGAGCAGCATTCAATCTTCATACTGCATCAGTCTTAGGTTTTTATAAAGGTGACATGACCATGTCTTGAAGGGATACCTCTTGACTCTCACCAGCCATCCATATACGGCTTAAGGGTCTTGAAATGGGACAGGAATCTATGAGGTCTCCAGTATGTAAAAACATGGCAGCTCCACGTATCTGACAAACACCTGCAGAATTTGGCATCAATGGGCACAATAGGTTGAAGAATGGGGGCCTTTAATGTTAACCATCTCTATGTGTCTGGGGTGCTCTCAAACCAACACAAATGGATAGTGATCTGTTTCTTGGGTAAGCCAGTGATGGTGGAGAATCCCATTGCCTGAACTCTTGATTTGTAAGTTGCTCACGATTTGCATTGTCATGAAGAGCTGTGAGTTGGAGAAAATGGCTTCCATGACATCCTGAATGCATGTATGAAGTGAAAGTTGGGAGATGCCACACAGCTCCCCAGTTGTTCCTGGAAATGAGTCACTAGCATAAAGATTCAGGACAGCTGTGACCTTGACCTTGCATTGAGGCTACAAAGGGGTCCAGCCCCAATGGTGTCCATGTGACCTCCATGAGCTTGTGGAGAATGTCAGAATGACAGTACAATTTTATTGAAGGTACTTCTGTGCTGTCACATCCATATCAATAAGGCATGATGTTATCGTTACACACAGTATGGCATGGAGGTTTCTCAAGGTCATTGTCATGTCTCCTTAACTAGCAACTTATCCAATTGTACATCACACATCTAAAGTTTCATGCTACTTTGGGTATAAAAGTCTGCCATTAAGTGACCATTAAAGTGTTTGCCCCCCACTCCAAAGGAAAAGACCCTCCCATTTCACAGCGCATTTACTTGTGCCCTTACACTTCAGTGTGAGAATCTGGCAGCTGCAAAGTGTTGTCTTCTTGCTGTGGAATGTATTGGTTAAATAGGAACTTCAGAGTCTACTTTTAAGTTCTTTGTTCTCATGACATCTGTTGAGCTGATAGAATAAGAAGGGAATTATTATGCACAATATAATGCTCATGATTGCTTGAGGCTGTAATATTTAGTTTTCATTCTTGGACAATGAATAACCTGTAGATGAATTGCAAATTGAAGCCAGAAGGGGGCATTACTGAATCAGTGGAGACATGATTACTGCAAATGCCTTTAGCAGGACCTCATAATCCCTGGTTTTATGTTGCCCTAAAGAAAGAAATAATACTTACAGTGCCTACATTACATGTAGCTGCAGCCATTTTGTGAACATATTGCTCAATTAACTTTTGATCTGACATGGCAAGGTTCTAACTTCATTCCACCTGTAACACATTGATTTCTTCCTATCCTTCATGTTAATCTTTGTGATTCTGTTGCTGTGGCCCTGACGACCCTTCAGCAAAACCTCATTTTGGTTGCTAATGTACCCACTTTACCCCCAATGCCCGTAGCTGGACATTTCTGTGCCCTTATTGGCCCTAGATCATTTTCCTGTAGAGTACAGAGGAACTATAATCTATGTGTACACTCCACCCCTTCAAGAGCTCCAAGTCCCCTACCCCATTCACTGTGATATCCCATTCTGCTATTGTTTGCCTCTATCACAATGATCAATCCCTCAGAGTCCTTGGAGAATGAAGACCATTCCCAGATGCGAATAGCCACAACTCAATGGATTGGCCCCAGTTAGTCCACCAACCATTATTGACCAGACTCCCAGGATTGACTATGGTCTACCCCTGGACTGAAATCGTAATTGACCTACCTGTAATCCTCAGTCTGCTTGCACATGACATGCAGAATAGACCATGGTCGAATCCCTAGAATTCAAGGACACGCTTACTCAGATTCGGGCATGATCAAATGACAGACTGACTATAGTTTATCACATGAGCTCTTGACTGACTGTGGCGGTAACCCGTTACTGACTGTAATCCCCTTTCACCCCACTAAGGACTGATTTCCCCATGACTTTCACACTTCACCGGTATATGAAGCAGAAGCAACATGTTGGCCAAGTAAACTGATGGTACTTGCTGCAGGTCAGATGTTGACGTGTGTTGAACAATAACCAGCCCAGCCAATGTCTGACAGACAGGTTGAATATCCATAAATAATTCACAACTTTCTAAAATAATCAATATTTTATGTAAAACAACACAAAAATTTCGAACAAAGTAAATTGTTACGGCCTTGTCAACAGATCCTTTTAAAAAATTTCTAGGATTCGTAAGCAACCAGCTTTTGCTTGGGCTGTATCCTCTGTTTACCAAGTTTCGTTGAAATCTATCCATTGGTTTTTGATACACCTTGTTTAAAGACAGACAAACTAACAAACGGTGGGCGGCACAGTGGTTAGCACTGCTGCCTCACAGTGCTAGAGACCTGGGTTCAATTCCCACCTTAGGCAACTGTCTGTGTGGAGTTTGTACATTCTCCCCGTGTCTGCGTAGGTTTCCTCCGGGTGCTCCGGTTTTCTCCCACAGTCCGAAGATGTGCAGGTTAGGTGAATTGGCCATGGTAAATTGTCTGTAGTGTTAGGTGTGGGGGAATGGGTCAGGGTGGATCGCTCTTTGGCAGGTCAGTGTGGACTTGTTGGGCCGAAGGGCCTGTTTCCACACTGTAAATAATATGATTTTTAAAAAAAATTGATTCTGCCCACTTTCAGAACCAGAGGTAATAAACAATATTCACTTGTAGGGTAACATTTTTCTTTTACTGTTAGTGAAAAATATGCAAAGCAGTCGACCTCCCAATTTATATCTTGCCCTATTTTCACTTCCTTTCATGTCAGAAATCAATCTAATGATGCTCATCTTACATCATTGGCAAAAGCTCTGAAGAGTTCATTAAATGGCACCAAACAATATTGCATCGAGTCTAATGAGGCCAGATTTAGAAACATGTTGAAATAAAAAATAATGATAACAATGCAAGGACTGAACATTGAGTCATGATCATTGATGATTCAGTACTAACCATTACAAAATACATATCTATTGAATTATTTTAGGAATCCTGAAGGAGGTTTTAAAAAAAAGACTTATATCTATATAGCACTTTCTAACAAATATTCCAAAGCCCTTTATAGCCAATGGAGTACTTTTATTTTTAAACTATAGTCACGATTTTAAGAAAGGAAATGTGACAGTGTAGCAGAGCTTCACAACACCATTGTGATAATGGTCAGATAACCTAATTTTCTGCTGTTGCCAAGTATTGACCAGGGCACTAGAGACAACTGCTCCATTCCTCAATTTAACACCGTAAGATCTAACACAGCCATTTAAGAGCAAGAGTTCTCAATTTAACATCTGACCTGAAGAACAGCACCTCAGACACTACTGCACTCTTTCAGTACAGCACTGATGTGTAAGCCTCAATTGTGTTTAGGTTCTGAAGAGGGACATAAGTCTCCAACTTTCTGGGTCAGAGGCAATTGTACTGCCACTGAGCCACTGCTGATCTGTAATGTTAAAAATTAACAGTGTCATGTACGAAGATATATAAAATATATTAGGAGAGGGAAACAAAATATGCCATAATCAAATCAAAAGAATATCACAGCAGAAAAAAATTACAATCTGCCCAACTTCTGAGGTCACAAAGACTCACAGGAGATTAAAACAAAAAACAAAAATAGAACATGCAACTCTCCAACAAAATCAGTAAGGAGAGATCCCATCCAGAGTGAGACACAGCCCGAGTAAACAGACAGTTCGGGGGATTTGGACGCAAGATGGGAATTTGGTGCAGAGAGGAAGAGGGACTTTTTGCTTGCTTCTTTGTTGGCTCATAGTTTATCAGGCTTGTTTCTGAACAAGGTAAATTGAAGCCCAGGATCAGGGCCCCACCACAAAAAAGTGACATCACAGGTAAACCGTAAGTTCATTGGTTTGTGATAGCTAATAATATGCTAATCTATCTGTTTCAGGTTACTTTCAGATAAAAGGTAAATAGGGAAAGTATTTACAGGCTACAAACTTAAAGACAAGTACGAAATTAAAAGAAAACAAATTAAGAACAAAGTAATTAAAGAGATGTCGGGCCAGACGATGTGTTGTAACTGCATGATGTGGGGGCTGGTGAACCCCAGTGTGGTTCATAGTGACCACAACTGCAGCAAGTGTTGGTTGCTTGAGCAACACTTGCTCAGAGCTTGTGAACTGGATTCTGGCCTTCCAACACTGCAACACATAGGGTAAGGGAGAGGTACCTGGATGCAGTATTTCAGGAGGCAGTCACAACTCATAGATTAACCACCTTGAATTTGTCAGTGATCAGGGACAGGAGGGTATGACTACGAGCGAGGCAGGTAGAGAGATCAATTAGATAACCCTGAAGCTTGAGCTTGTCTATTGGGAAGATTGGCAAACTGACCACAGCAGCATAGTAAAGTTAGCCATTCAAGACAGGAAGAACAGAAAAATGGAGGTGTCATCAGGGATAGAATAGTCAGGGGCATAGACGCTGTTCTCTGTGGCCAAGGTTAAGAGTTCCAAAGGTTGTGATGCCTGCCTGGTGCCGTAGTTCAGGATATCTCATCTGGACTGCAGAAGAACTTAGAATGGGAGAAGAAAGATCTAATTACCTTGGTCAATGTAAGTACCAGCGATAAAGATAGAAAGAGGTTCTGCTGAGGAAAAATGAACAGCTAGGGTCTAAATTAAAAAGCAGAATCAAAAAAGTAATAATCTCGAGATTACTACCTATGCAATGAGCAAATTAGGACAGGATCAACAAGGATAAAGAAGTAAACGCGTGGCCCAAAGTTTGATGTGGGAAAAACGGGTTAAGTTCATGGGACATTGACACCAGTACTAGGGAAGGAAGGAGCATTTCCGATGGGATAGGCTCTACCTGAATCATGCTGGGACCTGAGTCCTTGTGAATTGCATAACTAGGACTGTGGATAGGGCTTTAAACTGAGGAGGTGAGGTAAGGGTTCAGTTGTAATGGAAAGCTGTGGAAAAAGTTAAAGGTGGGGATTAAAGCAAAAGTTATTAAGGTTTTCAGAATAAATAATAAGAAAGTATGGAAAGGGTCAGGAATCTAACTTTAGGCACAGCAGAAAGGGTTCAGTCAACTGCAGGTTTGAGCGTGTTGTACTTAAATAAATGCAGTATACAAAACAAGGTAAAATGAGCCTGTAGCGCAGATTGAAATTGGTAGATATGATGTTGTGAGTATCACAGACATGTGGCTGCAAGGGCATCAGGGCTGGGATCTAAATATTTAAGAATGCACATCCTATCAAAAGGACAGGCAGATGGACAAAGAGGGTGAAGTTGCCTTGTTAGAAAGAAATGAAATTAAATCATTAACAAGAAGTGAAATGAGGTTGGAAAGCGTAGAATTTGAGAGGCTAGAGTTGAGGAACCACAAAGGAAAAACAGACCCCCATGGAAGTTATGGACAGTCCTTCTAGCATTTAGAATTAGAATTCCTACAGTGTAGAAACAGGCCCTTCGGTCCAACAAGTCCATACCATTCCTCTGGAGAGTATCCCATCCAGACCCATTACCCTACATTTCCCCTGGCTACTGCACCTAACCTACACATCCTTGAACATTATGGGCAACTGAGCTTGGCCAATTCATCTAACCTGCACATCTTTGGAGTTGTTAGAATTTGCAGCAGAAAATATTTCAAGTGATAGAAAAGCGATGTAAGAAAGGCACTATTACAATAATCAAGGGGAAACCATCTATATGCTGGTGGACTGGGAAAATCAGGTTGGTAGCAGATACTAAGAAAAGGAATTTGTGAAATGTCTACAAGTTTTGCTTTGGAGCAACTCGTAGTACAGCCCACCAGGAAACAGGCAATTCTGGATTTGGTGGTATGTAATGAGGCACACTTGATTAGGGAGCTGAAAGAGAAGGAACTTCAAGGGGTCAGTAAGCATAACTTGATAGAATTCACCCTGCAGTTTGAGAGAAAGAAGTTGAAGTCAGATGTAACAATATTACAAATGAGTAAAGGTAACTACAATGACATAAGGGAGGAGCAGGCCAGAGTTGATTGGAAGGGGAACTTAGCAGGAAGCAGGAGGTGCATCAACGGCAGGAGTCTCTGGGATGATTTGGGAGGCACAGCAGAAATTCATCTCAAGGAAGAAGACTCATATTAAGGGAAGGATAAGGCAACCATAGCTGACAAGGGAAGTCGGAGACAGCATAAAAGCAAAAGAAAAAGTGATGAAGATTAGTAGGAAGCGAAATGATTGCAATGCTTTTAGAAACCAGCAGAGTACAACTAAAAAAACAATAACGGGAAAAAAAAAGTGAAATATGAGAGTAATTTAGCAAGTACTAGAAAAGAATATTGAAATCACTTTTTTTAAGATATCTGAAAGGTAAGAGAAAGGTAAGATTAGATGTTTGGCATTGGAAAATGAGACTGAAGAAGCAAAGTGAAAAGATTGGTTTATATTTCTGCAATAGATCCTTCAGGATAAGTGGAAATTTGATCACTTAAAAGGACAAAACAAACAATGTGGGGTGTGGATCAGGAATAGTGAACTCTGCAGAAGAGGAAAGCAGGAAAGAAGAGTGATTGAATGGACCTTGTACAAAAATCAGCATGGATATGACTTGTTTTTAAGTAAGCAAAATGCTTGGAAGTAGATAAGTAAAAGTGAAAGTCATGGTTAAGAGGCCAGGAAAGGGGCGATCCTTTAATAATTGCTGCAGTGGAGATGAGCAGTCCTCCACCCATATTGGATAGCTGTTGCCAACTACCTTTGTTCTGGTATGTTGTATCTACTGCTTCTGACAACATTTCCTCTACTTTGACCAGTCCAAAAGGATGTTTGAATGACCACTTTGTCAAGTCATCTCCTTGTTTGCCAGTGCGGTACTGACTCACTTTTTACTATCTGCCACTTTATTTCATTTCTATGTTCCTTCACTCAAGCTCAGGTCTTGCAGACATTTAGTGTCCCTTCCCACCAAACAGTATTTGGGTAGCCAGCAGGAGATGTCCACTGACCAAAAACTCAATAACCCTGCTGGGAGGTTCAGTGTGACAGATTACAACCAGCATGGTTTAGGGAGGTGGAGGGGGTTCCTGGTGATAAGATAACATACACACAGAGTGTATAGAAACACAAATAGCAACAAAACTAATTGTTGAATTAATGTGGCAACATTAATGGAGAAATAAGCACTCCAAAACATTTAGAGATTATAAAGTAATCAATCACCAAGAAAAAATAAGTTGAGTGGCTTACCATGAACAGGCAAAGTTGCTAACCAAAGACCAACACGTAACTTTAATGTTTAGTTGACATGAAGAAAACAGTGAATTGAATTTCTTTCAGACTTACAACAGTACAATTTCAATTTTATTTTTATTGGAAATGTACTTGACTGATGATAGAATCGGAGTACCAAATTGTTTTGAGAAGCACTTGGACAAAGCACAATGGGTAGCAATATCCATTGAAAGAAAATCATTGTGCTCTTTTCAACATACCACATCTAACTAGGCCATCCACATCTACTCATCCATCTTCATTGACTCTCTTGGCTTTCCCACATCCCAAGTCACTAAGTTCTAAAGTCTTGTTCACCTCACTCTTGAACCAGGTTAAATCTGTAACTATCTTCAGCTCTCTATTTCTGCTTTAGGTCTTTGGACTGATGACTCTGGAATTTCCTTCCAAGAGTTCCTCTTCTGTTAAAGGAGCTTTCCGTCACTTGGAAATACTTCCCTAATCCAATTTGTGTCAAAATTGCCTCAAAGCTTAAAAACAGTTTTCTTTAGGGACACTTGCAATCATTGCATTAAAGTGATATAATTTTTGATTGACAATGCAGTGATCTGAGAGTTAGATGGCTGAAGATTGAATGGCACATTGCCTCAGTTGTTAGTACTGCTGCCTCGCAGCGCCAAGGATCTGGGTTCGATTCCACTCTCGGGTGACTGTCTGTGTGGAGTTTGCAAATTTTCCTTGTGTCTGAGTGGGTTTCCTCCCACTGTCCAAAGATGTGCAGGTTAGATGGAGTGGCTGTGCTTGAGTACCCATAGTGTGCAGGGTTGTGGATTAGCCACGGTAATGGATCCAGTGTGGATCTAGGTGGGCTGCTCTTTGGAGGGTCAGAGTGAATTTGATGAGCTGACTGGTCTGTTTACACACTGCAGGGATTCTAAGATCATTAAAGCTTTTCAGCTCAAGCTAATTCGTTCATTCACCCTGTTCAGTTAGCACATTGCAGTCTGTGACTTTCTACATTTAAACGTTGGAGTAAATTTTAAGTTCTTCCCTGAGACGACTTTTGTTCATTGCATCTTGTGACATGTAAATGTGAGCTGGAAGTCAGAATTCCCCAGTTAAAGATTCCTTCTTCGGAAACATTATCCTGGATACAGATACATTTTTAGTCATCCCCAGGTGTGTGGCTGCAGTACATTTGAAACCAGTGGTTATGTCCTTTTACAAATTCTTTGCAGCTTTATGAATGGATTTCAGAATTTTCAATCAGTGTAGCTAATGCTATTGAAATAAAAAAAGATTTTTAAAATTTCTTGTACTGGATACAATCCAAATGTTCTGTTTGATTTTTCATACAATTCCAAGGCTTTTCTTTTTTAAACAGAATTATTTCTTCATAAAATCTTTACATGAATAAGATTACACACTGTACATGAAAATTTTGAAATTTGTTTAATTTTTGTGGACAAATAAAGGACGTAGCTGCAGAGATAGTGGATACACTGGGATCAATTCTTCCAAGAGATCTTAGGTTCTGGAAAAGTCCTACACAAATGAAAAATTTTTGCCAATGCAGCAATCTTACCCAAGAACAAAAGGAGACAATAAAATAGGCAACTATAAACCCGTTAGCTTAAACTGTGCAATGGGAAAATGTTAACCTATTATAATTGACTCACTTCCTCTCACACTGCTCTGGGACTGGCTTCCTCTCACACTGCTTTGGGACTCACTTCCTCTCACTCTGCTCTGGAACTCACTCCTCTGGGACTCACTTCCTCTCACACTGCTCCAGGACTGCTAAAAAGAGAGGAACAAAAGAAAACAAACAAAACAAACAGTGGAGCATCCCACTCTGCTGCCATCTTCCCAGAATCTTTTCTGGAATGTTGCTCCTTTCTCAAACCTCTGCTGCCAACTGAGTCTGAGAATTTGCATGGTGTACAACCAATACCAGCACAAAAATGGTAATCAGTGTCCTATTAATGACAGAAATCTCAGTTTGCAATTTAGATGGTCTTTGCCTGATCGCAACCATCAAATGCTGATCCCTGTGGATTAAGGGCTTAATTATACCTCCAGGAATAGTTACTGAGTATGTCTGTAAGAGGTTATGTCATAGTGACTTCAGATCACATAAAATCAGAATCTGAATCTGCAGGGTTCCATAAGATGTCCTTTCTTACCAAGTCTTGAAATGATTATGTTTAATAAAACCTGCTAATTTCATTCAGATGAGTGTGGACCTGATCTTATTTTTATGGTGGCAGTTTCCAGACCCATAAATCCAAAGGTAAGTGACCAACAGTACCTGAAAGTGAGGCCCAGAGACAGACAGTACTACAGGCAAAGAATGAGGCCAGCCCAGTGATCCTATGAAGACTAGGTGTCAATACCAGAAGAGACGATCAGCAATATCAAATAACAGACTTCAAGGCCCAAGTAGGCACTGAATTACAGACAGGAAAAGTACCCAAAAAATCGGAAAAGGGGACATGAAGAAGCCCATATCAAGGAACATGGCAAGCAATAGAAAATTAAATCAATCAATTGCAGTCAGAAATTCCTACAGGTCGGACGGCTTTACAGAGAAGGATAACCAGATGAGAGAGAAACATTATGCAGTGCTTAAAAAGAAAATAAGCATTTCAGTACCAAATTCCAAATAGAACATGGACTAATAATTTAAAATGCTTCGCTTTTATCAGGTCCCCTAGGAAACACAGAGAGCGTGACCAGGCTGTGTTTTGGGTAAACTGTCACTGACTTTAGAAGATACTACACTGTACTTTAATGATGCTGTGGCTCCAATTCAAAACATTAACCAATTTTCCAGTTTGTACTATGCTGGTGAATGTCAATTGTATTCAGATCAACATTGCCATTTTACAGATTTGAAGAACCACGTAGGGTTCTGAGGAATGTACAGCAGGTTGCCATCAGTACACTTCCATGTACTATTACTTGGAAGCTCTGCCAACCTGTACCTCTATTAAACTGAAAACAATTATTCTAATGGTCAGCTTCTGGAGAAGTGATGTTGATCTAATTTTGTATTAAATGTGACTGTTGCTCAATCACCTGTCTATTCTAGTTTCCATTCACTTTCATTAATACAAAAAGTGGAAAGGATGCTTAATGGGTGGTCAATCCACCCATCTTACAGCTTATCAGAATTATACCTAGTGTGACTTAAAACTCATCCTTCAATGTGATCTATTGGATGAACTGTAATCTAGTCTCAGCAATAATCCTAATTATAGCTACCCTGTTCATACTAAAAAGGTATTCCATTGATAAAACTGGAATCAGATGCAAACTCCAAATATGGGTTAATCCACTGCCGTATTGTTCTTAGCACCACATTAGTTCCCAACAAAATATCTGATCTTACCAGCTCACTCAGAACAGTAAATACAAATTAAGTCTACTTTTTTTCATGTGTTAACCTCTTTGAGATGAGAATTAATTGTAAGTTTTCAAAAGCATTGTTTGTCATTTTAAAGTGTTGGAACTTTACATTCCCCTGAAAGCACTCAGTGATCACAAGACACCTGTGGCATGAGATTCACAGACCCTGATGCTGATTTAAATATGGATTATTTATTTAAAAAAAACATGGTAAAGCCACTAGTTCTGACCACCACCTATTTCTTTTTGTATTTCTACAAAAGGGATGAAATATGAAAATTGCCTCCCAACTTACCTTGGTTTGGGTTTGTTCACTACACTTGATTTCAGCATTGAGCTGTGAATGGGTAATGGCCTAAATAGTGAGCAGGATCAGGCTAGATATTGATACACTAATCAGGTTAAATGAACATTACAGGAGAAAGCTGTGTACAGAAAGCGTTTAATTAACTTAGGTAAACAAATGTGTACTTTAACTTCTTTACAATGGGCAGTTGAATGGTAGGGTGGATAATTGTTGTTGGATATCCCTGGTTGTGCTAAGCATCCATTTAGACTCCTGAAATAGCGTGGGGGAGATCAGTACAGGAGTTTACAGCAACAAGCGGTATACAAGTCTCAAGGTAAGCCCCTGCAATTACCTTTGTACCAAATTGATCAAACCGATACCATATCCTTCCTGTCCTTCGAATGCCTGGTGCAGAAGGCCTGGGACGAAGAGGCAGAGAGGACGAATCCTACCTTTTACACTTGAAAGGTTGGCAGATAGATGTTAATACCATTTATTACTATATGTTATCTCTTGTAACATATACCACCAAGTGTTAGGATCTTGTGAGACAGATGTGTAGAAGTACATTTAAAACACTGTTTAAAGATCTTCTCTCAAACTTTGAACTGCTTAAAAAAGGCTATGATATCACAGACTTAAACACATGGTCTAACTTTGTGTTTTCTGATGTTACTGTACGTTACATGCAATCAACCAACTTTACTGACTCCATTACACAGAAAGTGTGACAGTAGGTGATGTAAGTAATGTTAAACTGGAACATGACGTGATAAAGCCATCTAACAGTCTTAAGGGCACAAGCTCGACTGATTCCCCCACCTGCACTGCTTTTCTCTTTAAAGTGCAAGAACCTGTAGATTTGTTTGTTTCCCACTTTATTTAGCTGTTAACATTTGCACTGTTTCCAATACTGTGAAGTTTTGTTTAGACCTACAGCTATGATGTACAGTGGTGATTCCATGATGGAGCCAGCTCGTGCTATGTTATGAAGAAGAAGTAAAGGCAGATGATCAAGGGCAGCAAATGCAGAATGTCAGGTCTATTGCAGGAAGTGGCTGCCCAGGAGACTCAGGTGTTAGATGTCCACAGTGAGTAAGAAACTCTTTGAATAATCTACACCAGCTAAATGATCACGGTTTTCTTTCAGCAATTACACCATATAATTTGTTTGCAGTTCTTTACCACAGCTACTAAAGCTTTTATTTGTTCATCCTGTTGCATCCATCTATAGGTCACTCAGAATACTGGTGGCTGAGGTGTTGCTTGGATCTCCTGAGAAGAACAGGTTCTTCCTACGCACTACCTACAGCAGAACACTTACTGTGATATCAAAGAAATTAGGGGCCATACTTGGATCTATTCCAGTGATCGTCTTCAATATTAACATTTCTCTACTTCCTAAAACACAACGGGAATACTGTATCCCCTTTAGAAGAATCTGCCTGCCTCTGAGTGATACCAATCAAAACTAAATTCTTCTCCCCCTAACTCATAAAAGCCAAGCACCTCCTTGAACCACTGCAATTAATCATCAAGATATCTCGCTTGTAGAGTGAATGAAAAGCTCATGATCAGATGAAATAATTCAGGCTGATGTCATCCAACATGCTTGACACCATACTGTAATTTCAAAATTGAAAAAAAATTGGCCTAATAATATTTATGACACAGGAAACATTAAGAAGAAAATAAGTAAATTACTAAATGAAGAAAATATTACAAAAGAAAGTGGGAACTCATAGAAAAATCCACAATGAAGAAAGTAATCCGCCCATATCAACTTTATGTTTCCATTCATTTCATAAGCAAGTTCCGTTTACTGCTTCACTGATGAATATTTGACAGAAACCACGCCTTGGTCACTGAAGATTGGCCTTTGCAATTTCACATGATAGCACTCATGGCATGAGGGCATCACTGATTAGATCAGATACACTGCCTATCCCTAATTCCCTTGAAAGTGGAGGTAAGGAACCTTCTTGACCTGCTGCAGTCTTTGTTGTGTAAATACACCCACAGTGCTGCAATGCAAGGAGTTTCAGGACTTTGACCTGGCAACAATAAAGAGATGGCAATAAAGTTCAAAGTCAACTTGTGTAACACTGTGGGGAATTGGCTGATGGTTGTGCTCCCAGGCATTGGCTGTTCTTGTCCTTCTAGGTGGTAGAGATCACAGGTTTGGATGTTCTGTTGAAGGAGCCTTGAAGAGTTTGCTCCAGTGCACCTTGTGTAATATACTTTTCTGTCACTGCATCGGTGATGGAACAGATGAATATTTAAAATGGTGGATTTGTGCGAATTTTTGGTTGGTTGTGTAACCTAATGGTTGTGTACTGCCATTTAAAGGTCATTATACATTTGTAAACAAAATATAAAAGAAAGTAAAGCCATAAATGAGAATGTTACAGCTGATGCTGAACCTAAAGGCAGTGAAATTATCAAAAAAAGAAAGCATATGTTCTGTGATAATATAATTGTAATTTTTGTTTTATTTCATTATTCAAGCTATTTGCTTGAACTTCATCACCTCTTTGCACGTTATATTTATCATATTGCTCTGTTCGATGACTTTTCAAATGTGAATATATTTTGCATGTTAGGTGTGATGATACGAATTGAAAGCTGTAACCCGGCAGATTTGTTTCTGAATGTGTGCGTTTTTCATCTGACAACTTTTGTGAGCTGTCCCTTTAATCAGCAGATTCTTATTCCTCCCTTGTCCCTCTTATTTTATGATTAAACTGGTCCTCCCTTTTTTAAACTTTCCATTCTTCAAAGAATTGCTTGGGAATGGTGGATTGCATGTGTGGGCTGCTGTAAATATTTGGTTACTTCCATATGCCTGGGAACTGCATTTGCATTTTGGGAAGCCTATAGAAATAAAAGTTGCAAGTTTATTTGAGTCTTGCTTGCAATGTATCATTTCAAATCCTGTACGTACCAATTGTGCTTAAGAATATGCTTGTATGAGTAAATATATGTGTGACTATGAGCAAAAGACAAATCAGGAAAAATGTGAAATTGTTCCTAAGTTTTAGGGAAAGGGATCGGGTTTCACCAATCGATATGTTTTCTTTATCAACAACTTTCTCATCAAAAACACTCAAGGACAACTGTGCACTCCTCTTCTATCCTGCAATTACTTGCCCTGCAAGCATATTTGCAAAGTTAAGATGTTATGTCTCTGAAGAGCAAGTTCAATAATTCCCAAGTGCTAAAATGTAAACAAGTAAGAGGTGTAAAAGTAAATGAACATGCACTGTGCAACTAGGTTAGTAGTAAACCCTGTGGGACCAAGATTTCTCTGTTAGAATGTGTGCATTATCACATTATGGGCATGGAAATAAAGAGAAAGATATATTCAGTTGTCTGAGCACTTTACATGGAATCACATTCAGCATAAAACAGGTTGGGATGTATGGGAAAGAGGGGATGGTGTCTTCAAACTTTCATATACTTATTCAGCTTCTCAATAGAAGGAAACCATTGGATAACTTCAGGGCTAGAGCTTTAATGCTCAATCACCTCTTATGTCTCTTGGCTTCCATGTACACTGAGTAATTGCTGATGGTGTTCAGTTGAGTCTCATCTCATTCCAGTCCATCTGAAACCTTCTCCTCTGAAAAAGGGGCATTACCTCTGAGCACCAAGGGTCCAGTCCAAATCCAGCCTTGAATGACTGTCATTGTGGCATGTGCACCTTCTCCCTGTATCTGCATAGGTTTCTGTCGGGTGCTGCTATGGTCGAACGATGTGCAGGTTAGGTGGGTTGGTCGTGGTAAACGTGGGGCTACGGAGATAGTGAGGGGGGTGGAATGGGTCTAGGTGGGATGCTCTTCAGAAGGTCCATTCAGACTCAATGGACTGAATGGCCTCTTTCCATAATGTAGGGGCTCTGTTGGATATATAACTTCCACATTAGATATCTCGACCAACTGTCACACTATTCGATAACTGCCACACATTAGATACCTAGCGCAGGAATTCACCTCTATGCTTAACTTGTTTTTCCCATTTTTGTCAATTCATCTCCTAAATTTCCTCAATTTTGTTTCCTCCAAGACAGTTCAGGATGGACAAAACAAAATGGACTAACTAGTGACACATGTATCTGAATATGAAAAGGTTTCAGTACAATTGCACAATCCAGAAATACCAGCATTCTTCCAGTCAAAGAGTATTGAAGGTCAATAGGAAAGTCAAGTTGACACCACAATCAGCTCAATATGGCAGATTTGGCTTGGGGAACTGAATAGTCTACTCCAGTTCTGAATCTATGTGTTCGTATGGACCTTATCCAAAAGCCCAAGCAACCAACTGACGACTTATCATGAAGATCATCACAACTAAGTTTGATTTTATTTCAACCTGAAATTCACATTGATTAACTGAGGTTTCCTAATTCTTGTTTGAAGATCCATCTCTTGATATTCCTCACTTTTGATGCCTTCTTCATGACAATATCACTTAATCCCATCTGCAAGTTACAAGGTCACATCACCTCATTCATAATTTGTATAAATCATGCTAACAGAAGCTCCAATGCAGATTCTTGTGGAACATTATATCGTGCTCCTGAGACAGATTGTATACCATTTATCATCTTTGTTTTCATAATCCTTTGCCAAGCTGATTTTTTTAACTGTAATTGCTTATGTATAAAATGTTCACAAATAACTAAGATGCAGAGAGACATGTAAGTGACCTGGTTTAAGTTAACATCCCATGACAAATCTGTAAATTATGATAATGACTGTGTTGTGGAATTTGCTATCCAAAATATCACAAGAGAAAGAAAATATAGTACCAGTTACTGTAAATAGGCATGAGGGATGAGTTGGCGAAGTTTATTGGAAAACTACAGCAAAAGATGAAATGGCAGTGGCTAGTATTTAAATAATTCATACACAGTTTGCAAATAACACATACTTATTTAAAGCAAAATTAAATACCCCACAGGGAAAAGAAATCCTACCCTGGTTAGGAAAAATAATATAGATCAATGTAAGAAACTTCATAACTTTGTCAAAAAGAGTAGCAATTTTGAAGATTGGAAGAATTTTGGAATTGAACAAGGGTGGGCCAAAAGACTTGAGAGGAAAGAGTAAAAGGGAATAAGGATTCGCTGGAAAAAGGCATCAAGACAATGTGTAAATGTGTCTACGGCTATACAAGTAGGAGGAAATTAGTGAAAGCAAATATGGATCCATTAAAGACAGAAGCCGGTAAATGTATAACAGAGAATAAGAATTCTTAAACTTTAATCTCATTGTAAATGACATGGAAACATTCTGAAAATGAAGGGAAATGAAGGACTTAGCAAGAATGAGACCCTAAATGAAAGCAGTACAAATAAACAAATGGCAATTGCAAATGAATCGGACTAAGTGGCAACCAATTTCCTGGACCCCCAATTGCATCCCCTAATTTTGAAAGGGATAGTAGCAGAGATGATAAATGTGTTGATTTTGATCTTCCAGAACAGTTTTGATTCTAAAGCATTTTCTAAGGACTTGGAGGTAGCAAACATGGGAAGGGAGAAGAGAAGAAAGCAGATTCATCACAATTTAAGCAATCAGTTTTTCAAGAACATGACAAGAAAAGTAAATAAGCAAAATGGACTCGTAAAAGGGGACCAGTAGATGTATTGTGTCAAAAAGTATTTGAGATGCTGTCACATACAACTTAATTACCCAAAATTTGGACTCATTGCTTCAGGGACAATTTATTAGCCAGGACTGAGAATGGTTTGTGGATAGAAAGTAGAAAGTAGGAGTAAATGAGACAGTTTGAGGTGGTAGGTTGTAACTGGTTGGTTACCATAAATTAGTTGGGCCTCAGTTATTTACAATATATATTAGGGACTTAAATGAGGGGACTGAGTGAAGTGTATAAGGTTTGCTGTTATTACAAATTTGGTTGGGAAGGTAGATGAGGAAGTGTGCTATAAAGTGAGTACAGATAATATATTTACTAACTTCTGATCTGATTGGACTTTTAAGAATCAAAGAAATTTTGGAAAAAAATTACCAGTGCATTCTTTATACTGCAATTATGGATTTTAAAACCTTATAATATGCTGGCGGATCTTCCTTCCCGACACTTTGGACTCAGTCTGACCAGGTTATTTCCTAATCTTCGTCAGTTTGTAATATGGGCTGGGTTTTACCTAGTTTTGAGGAGGGGTGAGGGTGTTAATCACTGTTCCCTGAAGTAAATGTGTCAAGGGTGAATCCACCCCTGCTGACTGATGCTCCAATCAAATAAAAACTAGCAAGCTGTTAATTGGCTTGCAGTGCAATTTTCATCCTCATCTGGGAAGGAGGCCTATCTCAAAATCTGTTCACAAATCACATGCTGGCAGCTGTCTTGTTCCAGTAGCGCAAGTGCGAATGGTGGCCACTGCTGGAACTGCACAAGTCCCAGAGGAAAAGTTGTTGCTAGGGATCCTGGATTTTAAAGTCTGGTTTAGGCTCTCACTGAGGCTACACAGGCAGCCCCTGAAAGGACTGAGACAAGAGTGAACAGGGAGGAGGGAGAGTGGAAAGGACGGTTGGGAAGGACTTCAGGGGACTCTGCTGGGTCCAGAGGTCTGAGAGGAAGAAACTCTCTCCCCTTGACTGACCATGGCCCACCCAGTACACCTTTCCAAGCTGGAGACAAGAAACGTGGCATCACAGACTCCATAAATTGGCCATTTGAGGATTCCAATTGGCTCATGGATGGACAGGTCACCTATCATTTGCCCCACTGCTGTTAAAGTTTCAGCTGAGCAGTAAATAGGCAGGTAATTACCAGCAATTATATCCATCTTACAATGATAAATTTGGATGCTCTCATGCTTGCCTACTTGAACAGGCTGAAAAATCCACCTTGCCTCTCTTTATAGAGGCAATCAGGTCTGAATCACTTATCGCTGTTGGTGCTGTTCTATCTTATTATGAATGCTTTGAAAATTCAGATAAAGAGCCTTTCATTTATTACTATCCACTGTATGGAGATTATTCACTGATGCACTCTGCACATTATATCTTGTCTAGTTCTGTTTGCTTTGCCCAAATTATTATTATAGCTCTCTTGGCTCAAACTTTCTTTGAATTGATTTCTCTCTTTAAGTTTTAAAATCTTTCTTTTCTGATCCTGAGAAGTATTATCATGCAAAACTGAGTGATTTTCCCACCACCAAATTACCACGATTTTGTTTATTTAAATTGTTAACCAGCACCAATAAGAATTTTAAATCCTATCCACTGTGCTTTTACATAATTCACCAGGACACCAATCCCAGCCCAATTTAAACTAAGCTGTGTCATTGAAACAGTTCCCTCTTTTCACAGTGCTAATATCAAATTAATCAAAATCCTTTTTACCCATATTTTCTTTGAACTACTGTAATCTGTTTAACCCTAAACTAATAAATGCGTGACTCAGCTGTCTCTCCTTAGATTATTGCGCTTCAAATTTTACATTTTAATTTGAACACTAGCTTCTCCCAAGTCTCCCAATTCCTCCACCTCCACTGCATCTGCTCCCAGGAGGACCAGTTCCACCACAGAACACACCAGATGGCCTCCTTCTTTGAAGACCGCAATTTCCCCTCCCACGTGGTTGATGACGCCCTCCAGTGCATCTCATCCACTTTCCACACCTCCCCCCTCAAACCCCACCCATCCAACTGCAAAAAAGAACAGAACGCCCCTGGTCCTCACCTTCCACCTACCAACCTCCGTATACATCACATCATCCCCCACCATTTCTGCCCACCTACAAATGGACCCCACCACCAGAGATGTATTCCCTCCCCACCTCTGTCTGCTTTCCGTAAATACTGTTCTCTCTGTGACTACCTCGTCAGATTCATGCCACCCACCAACCCATCCTCCCCTACCATCTCCTTCCCCTGCCACCGCAGGAATTGCAAAATCTGCACCCACACATCCCCCCTCACCACCATCCAAGGCCCCAAAGGAGCCTTCCACATCCATCAAAGTTTCACCTCCACTTGCACACGTCATTTACTGCATCTATTGCTCCCGATGCGGTCTCCTTTACATTGGGGAGATAGAATCTCTACTCACAGGGCGCTTCAGAGAACATCTCCAGGACACCTGCACCAACCCCACCCGCTCCGTGGCCGAACAATTCAACTCCCCTTCCCACTCTGCCAAGGACATGCAGGAATGTAAAATTTTTTTTACATTCCATTAATAGAGTAATTTATAACAGTAATTGTAAATAAACTAGACAAAAATGAAGGAAGGAGCAATGGGAAAAGAAGCAGGATTGAAATAATTAATAAGGAGTTATTTTTGTAGGTTGATTGCTATGTGTATATAGACTGATATAGATATATGATAAGGAACTTCCTGAATAAGTAATGACATTAATATTTCATTGGCACTGTTGTTGGCTTCATTTCCCTGAAGGCAGACAGCAAATGAATCCTGCGGGAGATCCGAAATGTGCCTCCTATTTCCATTTTTAATGTTTCAATTTCTCACTCAAGGTGAGCAAATAAGGATCAAGCTCAAATCATAGGAATACCAGTTATGGATGACCATCTAAAACATGAGAAGATCACAGGCCATTTTAAACACTGGATCATTAGAGTGTTATTAGAATTGGACAGTGCAAAAACAAACTACATGTTTACAGAACAGGAATAAGGTGGAATCTCCCCAGCTCCTGCATGACTTAGACATGAGATTCAGTTGGGAAAACAGTGAGATCAGCACAAATAGGATTGTCGATATCAAGTGGAACAAGTCGGATTTTACAACCAAGATTTGAATATGTGTTGACAATTGTTAGTGAGCAGTGAGAGGCCTATTTGCATGCATTAACTTCTGAAACTACCTAATCTCATCATTTTGTCCCCATTCTCCTGTGGTTTGGATAGAACCTAGCTGACAACACTTCCCGTCATGAAGACAGCGCAGTTACCTGGTGACTTCATGTCAATGTATGCTCTTCCGGGTGTCCATCTTAAATGACAGCCACCAACATCTCGAGACGTGCTCTAGGATTATATCGCTCCTGCACATTCCTATCTACAGATGTTGGTATTGGACACATAGCCACCTCACTGCACCCTCATGGCACACCTCTAATCCAATTACAAAACAGTTTGGCACTTCAGCTCTTTGGACCACACCAGCACCAGGAGACTATGCAGGAAGAAACACCCATCTCTTGGACTCAATGGAAGTGCATCTCAGGGCTCCTTAGTTGGTTCTTAATGCTCACTTCATTGTGCATTGTTAGATCCTTACAGCATCCCTTTCTGGCCTTGTATTTTGCCTTTTGCTGTCAGAGTTAGAACTTAAAGGCTCACAGTACTTCTGTCTTGCCTCGCTGTTTAACGCAGTCACAGACCCAAGTGGTTTGTCATGGTTGCCAGCAGTGATCAGTCAAGAGAGTGGACATGTTATTTGCTATGCTATACTCACACTTGTTCCATGTGCTTGCTGTAAACCTGACATTTACACTGAATATGTTTCAAATGAACGCCATATCTCAAAGTCTCGGGTGAGTGGTCCTTAGTCAAGTCAAAGAAGCTAGCCAGCAGTCAGGGAGTCCCAGCACTGTGAGTCAAGGTCAGTATTCACTCACATTCAGGGCATTTCTACACGATCAGTCAGCTGCTTGTATTGGGCAGAGTCAGGGGTTTCATATTATAATGCTCCAAGGAGTGGGCCACGGTCATCCTATAGATCCAGATCAACCAGTCTGGGGCATTGCAATAAGTCAGCTGGGGAGTTACACAGAGGTCAGTCAGGATCTGGACAGTCATCTGTTGGGGCTGTCATTCCAAATTGGTCAAGGGGATGTCCACAGTCAGTTCTAAGGGTCTGACCTGCTAAAGTCAAGGATCTGTTATGAGGAGGCACAACTATGGTGATTAGAGGCAACATTCAGGATTACAGAGGGAATGACCATTGTGAAAGTGAGTACCACAAGGTGGGGAGATGATAGAGCATAGGAGGAGAAGGAATATCCCAGGAATGGAAGGATCATTGACAGCACCACCTGAGCTTTCACAGAGGTAGTTCATGCAATTCTATATTTGGCATGATGATAGAGTATGCCTGGGGCACAGGGGATAAAGTGAGAAACTTAATAGTTTTAAAAAATGGGATGATGGGAACGTGGGGAATATCGAAGCCAAGAGGGTGGATAGGCAGGGAAACCAGGAAGGAATATGAAGATCACCAAAACTGAGAGACCGCGTCTATGGATCAATCCATGAAGCATGATTGGATGAGGATGGAAGAAAAACCAAAGGGCAGTTACACAATGGAGATAAAATGGCTGAATCCACAGCCAGACTGGGTAGAGTGAGTGTGTTTCATTCTGTGTGGGAGGGGCCTCCACTTTTGTGCGATGAGGCTGTTTAAAGGGCAATAATTTTAAACAGCCACCCACACAGTATAGATGAAAGACACCTGTGAGTACTAAATAGTATGTGCGAACTGAATGCATTGGCCCACAGTGTGGAGCACAAATCCTGGTCCCAGGATCTCTTGATCACAATGCAACATTGTGAATTAATGCCACTGAAGGCTGAGATGCACAAGGAATGTATTGTACCCTGGAAAGGTTGACCCTTCTTGCTCAAGTAGCAATCATCATTTAAGCCCACTTAGCTTGCACACTTCACAACTTGGATCATCAAACACCATGAACTGCTATGGACATTAGCTCTGTATCTTCATGCAGTTACAGCTAAAATGACTTTTGCTCACATAGCTGATGAGGAAAGTGAACATATATTTAAAAATGGAGGGAACGTATTTTACCATGAGGCTTCACCTATTGCTCCTCAGAAGGTCATTTTCTTGCTGTCCCTGCCATTATGTCTCAATCAGTTGCATGTTTCGCAGCTGGGTGAGGAGCCTGTCCAACAATGGAGCCTGTTGGCCTTGGAGGTTTGGTCAGGCAATCTCAAAGACATCTGTAGCTAAAGGGCCAGACATGCTGCATGTGTCTTAGGTGCACCCTCCTCAGCTTGAACTCCCACAGGGCTAAGGATTGCAGACAGGTTGGATGTGGAAGGTTTCTCATGCCTAGAACTCTAAATTTGTTGAAGACTTGAATATCTCTCCTCCAATGGGTGATGGGAAAATGTAGAACTTTAACCCAGTTGAATTTTAAGCCTTTAGAAAGGATTAAATGATGCCCAAAGAAGGAGATTTAGCTGATTAATGTGTGCTATTCCATTCAAATTTAAGCAGTTATCTGGATTGACAAAAATATACCATGTACTTCATTCTACTACTGCTAGTCAGCCATTCGAATGTTGACTTGCAAGGTTATCAAGAACCATTCTGGAGGAGTTCCTGTCTCTGATGGGTTTAGCACTCCAAGTTCTGAGCTAAGTATTTAAGATTAATTTGTAAGAGTGCACTGTACATGTGTTTTCAAATAACAAATGGAAGAGTCACAGATTAAGTCCTTTAGATGACAAGTTGAAAATTGTATTATCTCCTTAAATCATCTTAGTCATGCAATAGCCACATTCAAAATTAATTCAGATTTTGCAACAATGACAGCTGGAATGAATTATTGCCCCCTTTTAAATATGTATTCATACAAACTTTGAGAGTCTTTGCAAATCCATCAATTAATTCCACTGAGCACCAGAAAGGAACTGTTTTGCAAACAGAACAGTGCTTTAGGGCTTATTTAAATAAAACTATCTACTTTTTTTTCCACAAGTGGAAATGAACAGCCCATTAAACACCAATATTTCTGGTTGTTTTCTTTTCCATTGTCAACATGTTGACATCAAAGACAGTGGATTAGCAAATACTCTAAACTGATGCTGAAGCAAAAAGCAGCTCTGGCTGCCACAGGATATACCACCAAACTAAATTACTTCAATTCATTTCATTTCACAATTGACTAATCTACAGTTGATACTTCATATAACTTGATTTTGCATTTTATGATCAAGTTAACAAAATGTTCCAAAACTATTGATGGATTTATTAACAGTTTCTTGCTTTTTTGTTAACAGATTATTTTAAATGTTCATTTGTCCTCGAAAAAATCATAATGAAGGTAATACCTGACGTCATTTTTGAGAATAGGGTAGCAGTCTGAAAATTTGCTTACCATGACTTATTTTCACTAAAATACCACTTATATTTACATGCCTTTAGATATTGATAAAACTGCCATGTAATTTCAATCTCTGTGGTCTTTTCGGCTATCATGTATAATTTTTATGACAATATTGCTTGTGGTGGAAAAGTGACAGAGTTAAACTCTTTATCCAGATTTTCAATATCACATAAGAAAAAGTTAAGGGAGAGAATAATGAAAATGAATAGATTACTGCTGAACCTGCGCCTACTGGAATTCATTATGCAATAATCTTATTCTTCAGCACCAGTTTTGCATTACCAGAACAATGCTCAGAATCTCAGTCTCACTTCTTTAGATGCTAAACGACTAAGTAATTTTCAAGTAAGAGAGGTGGGATTCAGGAAGCACATTAATTAAAAGCTGGAATTCCAACATTTATCCAATTGATATAGGCAAAAGGAGTCTAGGACTCATACCCAAAATAGGAGTTAGCCCCTTTGCAATTGCAAAGTAGTGGTTCACA
This sequence comes from Chiloscyllium plagiosum, assembly GCF_004010195.1. NCBI lineage: Eukaryota > Metazoa > Chordata > Chondrichthyes > Orectolobiformes > Hemiscylliidae > Chiloscyllium > Chiloscyllium plagiosum. The sequence continues at coordinate 24,300,124 of NC_057732.1, forward strand.
AGGCAGCAGGGGACAATTTTCCATGATGCAGACAAACCTGGCACAAGTTTCATTCATGTTTGGAGAGTCCAAAAACATAAAAAGAGTTTATTTTTTTTAAAAATGGATCATTTGTGACAAGCACAAGTGGGTGTTCTCAGAGTTGATGTTGAACAGTTGATGTTGAGATTCTTGTTGTTACAGGTTGATTGACACTGTTCTGTCCTGATCCTTTTAGGATGTAGCCGACTGGCAGCACTTATAATATTTTACCTTTCTTTTTTACCTACAGTGCAGTGATCTTTAGACTGTTTTCTCAAAGCTGTGACTCTCACAGTACATTAAGATATCAGGCCACTAACACACAAAAATTAGGGTTGAAGGTCATTATTGCCTCCAGTTCCTGTGTATACAAAGGGAGAAAATACAAACATGTCTCTTGCCCAGGCTGCTGCTTTTCCTTTTACCAACATGTTCACATTCTGAGGTACTGACGAGATGACAAGTTCAGTTTAGACTACATATTCCCTCTTTGAAGCTTCTTTGACAACTCAGTAGGTGTGACATTCCAGAGCCTCTCTCACAAGGCAGACACTGATTTTACATTTGCTATCAACCTTTGGCTGCATGTCTTTTTAAAAAAAGACATGTTGCAGTTAAACTTCTATGTGTCCAGGAGATCCAGCATTATAATCTATGGCCAGGACAGACTGAATCTCCACCACCATTTCCACCAACCCAAATTGCAAATCTGATGACTCACTATTTTTCTCTATTCCAGCCCGCCTCCATATCACCTTCATCCTTTTCCTTTATAGCTTCAAGTGATCAATAGACATCCCTTAGAAATTCTACCAATAGCATTTCCACTACGTGATGAATCTTAAATAAAATCCTTCCTTTGAATAGTGTGTTATGCTTTTCTAGTTTATCAAGTTATGGCAGGTGGAGTTTAATTCAGATAAATGTGAGGTGTTACATTTTAGGAAAGCAAACCAGAGCAGGACTTACACAGTTAATGGTAGGGCCTTAGAGAGTGTTATCGAACAGAGATGTAGGAATGTAGGTACACAGTTCGTTGAAAGTGATAGAGTGGTGAAGAGAGCATTTGATTGTCTTCATCTGTCAAACCATTGAGTACAGGAGTTGGGGCATCTAATTATGGCCGGCTAATCAAGACATTGGCAAGGCCACATTTGGAGTACTGCATACAATTCTGGTTGCCCTGCGAAAAGAAGGATGTTATTAAACTGGAAAGGGTACAAAAAAGATTTACAAGAACATTATTGAGTCTGGAGTGTTTGAGATATAAAGAGAAAGTTGGATAAGTTGGGACTTTTTTCCCTGCAACTTAGGAGGCTGAGAGGTGACCTTTGAGGTTAACAAAACCATGAGGTGCAGAGATAAGTTGAATAGCCATGTCTTTTCCACGGGGTAAGTGAATCTAAAACTAGAGGTTAAGGGGAGAGGGGAAAGTTTTAAAAAGGACTTTAGGGGCAGCTTTTCCACACAGAGGGTGGAGCGGATATGGAATTAGCTTCCAGGGGAAGTGGTAGAGGTGAGTACAATTACAACATGTAAAAGACATTTGATAGGTACATGTATAGGAAAGCTTTGGAGGTATATGGGCCAAACACAGGCAAATGAGACTAGTTCAGTTCAGGAAACCCAGTCAGCATGGACAACTTGAACCAAAGGTTCTGCTTGCATGTTGTATGAGTATGACGATGACTCTAAATTGTAGCCTGCATCTTCCAGGTGAAAGCCTGGTTTCTATTATTAAAAAGTAATCTGCTGGGTCTCATGCATTTCCCGACATTGACATGTGAGATTCATTTCCTGTCTCCTTCATCCTGATCCCATCCTACGTTAAAGACAACCTCACTATGTGTACTTTCTGATTTTACATCTCTACTTTGCATCATTCTCTCCTGTCATTCTTACCTTTTTCACAATGACAAAATGTTTTGGCTCTGTGATGCCCAACATTTAACTAGTACCTCGGAACAAACATGCTATTCATGATTTTAGATCTTCTCTATAGAAGGGACAATATATCCCCTTTACTATATAACAAACCACATTCATTGTTTTCTTTAAACTCTTATGTGCACTCTTTCTCCCATGCTCCTCAATGCCTTAAAGTCATTTGTGATTACCTATTTTTCCTTTCTGTCATTGACATTTAAACAGATATATCCATTCAGTGCCGCAGCTCTGCAGGTGATCTCTTTGCGAGCCTGATTCTTTGCTATATAAAAGCAAATTACTGGGGATGCTGGAATCTGAAACCAAAAGAGAAAATGCTGGAAAATCTCAGCAGGTCTGGCAGCATCTGTAAGGAGAGAAAAGAGCTGACATTTCGAGTCTAACTGACCCTTTGTCAAAGCTGCTTTTGTCTCTTTTGGTTTCTGATTCTTTGCTGCTCCCTTTAATAATAGTCAATCAATTTTCTTTAATAGTTTCTCAGTACTTTGTGAGGTGACCACCTTCAAGAACATCTACACCAGAAAACTCACTTACTTCTAAAGATTGTGGAATGATGTCCTCTCTCAAGCTGTACAATTTGCTGATCAAGAAGTGCAAAACTCATAAGCTTCAAACAAATACGTTCACCTTTCATGATACTTGAGACTGAAGAGGTTGCATTGTATGCATCAGCTGAGACTCTGATTCTGCCATCTGTATTTATGGCATGTTTTGGTTAAGAGATATTCTCATTTATGAGATTACTTTTATTTATTTACTCGAGTTCAACATTTTATTTTACTTACTATGTTTAGAATATTTATTTCCACCCTATCCTTTGAAGTAATTATACAGTTAAAAAAGAACTGTACATTAGAGTTCAGATGAATAATTACTTCTATACTTTAAACTAGTCATGAGGTTGTGAAGTGACAGACCTCATACAAACAAAAGAACAAGAGTTGGTCACTCAGCCCACTATTCAATAAGAACAAGAGTTGGTCACTCAGCCCACTATTCAATAAGAACAAGGCTGATCTGATTTGACCTCAGCACTACATTTCTGCATATCCATAATAATCTTTAATCACAAATCTATCTACCTCTGCCCTTAAAACATGTTTAAAAATTCTGCATCCACTGCCTTTGAGAAAGTAAATTACAAAGATACTCAATCCTCTAAGAGAAAAAAAATCTGCCTTATATGAGCAATCCTTTATTTTTAAACTATGAGCACTACTTCTAGATTTTCCCACAAGAAGAAATGTTCTTTTAATATCCACCCAGTCAATTCTCCTCAGGATCTTATATTGTTCAATTAAGTCACATTTGTCTTCTTTAAATCCCGGAGGATGTAGGCCTGGCCTGTCGAGCCTTTTCTCACAGACAGTCTGCTAATTCCAAGTATTAATCTACAAAGTCTTCTCTGAATTACTACTACTACTACTGCATTAGTATCCTTCTTTAAATACAATAACCAATACTGGACACAGTATACCAGATACAGTCTTGTCAATGGCCTGTATAACTAGAGTGTAACCTCCCTACTTTTGTATTCAATTCCTTTCACAGTAAAACATAACATTTGAGTAGTTTTCCTGATTACGTGTGTAAAAGTCTTGTGACTCATGCACTAGGACACAAAAGATCTCTCTACATCTTAAAATTCTGCAACCACTCACTGTTTCGATATAATGGCTTTATTTTTTATTCTTTCTACCAAAATGTACAATTTCACATTTTCCCACATTAAAGTCCATTTTCCTAGTTCTTTGCCCACCTATGCCCACCAATTATCCTTTGTAGGCTAATTATATTTTCTTTACAACTCACTTTCCAACTTATCTTTGTGTCATCAGCAAATTTAGCTCTAATACCTTCAGACCCTTCACCCACATCATTCATATAAATCGTAAAGAGTTGAGCCTTCAGTATTATTTGCCTGATAATTTAAATTTTCTTGATTTCCTCCCTCCCAACTCCTGATTTACATTTATTTCCAGGATGTTAATTGTATCCTGTACACAATGAGAACTGACACAAAACAGTTGTTCAATTTTCTGCTTTTTTTTATCCTCCATTACTAATTCCCAAGACTTACTTTCGATAGACCCAGCACTTCCTGTATTCATTTTTTAAAAAAATATATGAAGAAATGTTTCCTATCTGTTTTTATATGTTTCTCTCATGCTCTAGTTATTCTCTCCTTATTAACCTTTTACAAATGTTTTCCTTATTTTAAATATTCTGTCCAATCTTCTGGACATGCCATCTTCCCGTTCACAATCATGATTTTTTTTCTTTGATTTTGACACCATCCTGAATTTTCTTTATTAAACATGGATGATGGCTCTGACAGTGTTCCCCCTAATTTTGTTTCTTCCACTCAGACCAGCGGGGACTGTGCAAGGCAGCGACCTCTGGAACTGGAAGTCAATGTGATAGTCACAACAATACACTGATCTGCGTGTGAAAAACTTCGGAGTACCTTCCTAACTGCTAACTGAAAATGTACATTGACCTTAAGAGAATCTTGAAGTAGGACTCTCAAGTCCCTCAGACTTCCAAAGTCATTCCCCTTTAAGAAATTAGTTTACACTTCTATTCTTCCTAGTAAAATGCATAACTACATACTTTCCCACATTGGACAAAGAAGTGGTAGATGGATTACACTCTCCTAGCCTGTCCAAGTCTTTTTGCAGCCTCCCCACTTCCTCAAAACTACCTATCTTTGTGTCATCTGCAAACTCAACAACAAAGCCCTGTTCCTTCATCTGGATCATTAATGTTTAACATGAATATTTGTGCTTTTATTCCTGACCCCTGTGGAATTCTATTCTTCTCCTTGGTTGCCATCTTTAAAAATCCCCTTTATTGCCACTTTCTGCCTTCTGCCAGTCAGACAGTCACCTATCCATGCCATTACCTTACCCCTAACACCATGAGCTCATTTTTTAGCAGGCTCCTGTCAAAAACCTTCTGGAAATCCAAACAGATCATGTCCACTGCCTCATCTTTTTCTGTTTTGCCCGTTATCTCAAAATAATTCCAACAAATTTGTCAATTATCACCTCCCCTTGACTAAATCATGCTGACTTCGCCCTTTTTTTTCCATGCACTTCCAAGTACTCAGCAATCTCATCCTTAATAGTGGACTCTAAAGTCTTACCTATGTCCCAGGTCAGACCAACCAGCCTGTAACTTCTTGTCTTCTCCTTTCTTAAAGAGGAGTGTTACATTAGCCATTTTCCAGTCCGCTGGAACCCTCTCTGGAACCCTCTCTGAAACCAGTGATTCCTGAAAGATCAGCACCAATGCCTCCACAATATCCCAGCTATCTCCGTCAGAACTCCATGGTATAGTGCATTTGGTTCGGGTGATTCATCCAACTTCAGACTTTTCAGGTTTCCCCAGCACCTTCTCCTTAGTGATGACCCCTATACTCACCTCTACCCTTTGACTCTTCTGAATTTCTGATATAATGCTGTGTCTTCCACAGTGAAAACTGATACAAAGTACCTATTCAGTTCCTCTACCACTTCTTTGTGCCCCATTACTATTTCTCCAGCCTCATTTTCCAGCTGCCCAATATCCACTCTTAGCTCACTATTTCAGATATCTAAAAATAAACACTCTTGCAATCTCCTTTTATATTACTGGTTAACTTTACCTTATTTCAGGTATTTTCACCAGATCCTCACATTACTTAAGCTTAATAGTGATTGTCACATATTTAGGCCCTATTCAGGATTCAGGTAATTGACAGATAGCTGTCCCCAGTCAATTGAGTCAGATCCTTCTTAACCTTTTAACTATACTGCTGAAATTTAAACGTTTAATGTGGAGAAGGAAGTAGTCTTGTCCCACTCATCTCTCCCTTAGTTGGTATGCAGAATACAATGATAACCTGGGGTTATCGCTATGAGATAGAGCTTCAGTGTGGATAGAGCTTCGAAATACTAAGGGTAAAAAGACCCTCTTGGGAGTCATCTACAGGCCCCCAAACAGTAGTCTGGATGTTTGATGTAAGTTAAATCAGGAGCTGAAATTGGCCTGTTGCAAAGATGTCACTACAGTTGTTATGGGGGATTTTAACATGCAGGTAGACTGGGAGAATCAGGATGGTTTTGGGCCACAAGAAAGAGACTTTGTGGAGTGCCTCAGAGATGGATTCTTAGAGCAGCTGGTGCTGGAGCCGACCAGGGAGAAGGCAATTCTGGATCTGGTATTGTGTAACGAACCAGAATTGGTCAGAGACCTCGAAGTGAAGGAGCCATTGGGAAATAGTGAC